>NC_081407.1:788300250-788570250 GCF_030272615.1 Cryptomeria japonica
TCCAAGTTTCCTATTGACCACTTCTGTTTGGCCATCCGTTTGGGGATGATAAGTTTAAGTAAAAGACAAGTTTGTGCCCAACTTCCTCCATAAAGTACTATTAGTGCCCTGCATACATACCCTTGAGTGAGTCAACTCCCACACTCTCCAACTAGATTTATGAAACTATTAGTGCCCTCCTACTAAGAGCATCTGCAACTTTTTTTGAGACACCTTTCTTGTGTTTGATTGTAAAGGTGTAGGCCTGAATGGACTCAACCCACTTCATATGTTTATGACTCAATTTCTCCTGACTGTTTAGGAATCTTAGTGCCTAATTATCTGCATACACAACAAACTCTTTGGGAAGCAAATAGTGCCTCCACTTATTTAGTGCTTGAACTAATGCATACATCTCCAAATCATATGAAGAATATTTCTTTTTAGCATCATTCAACTTTTCACTAAAAAATGCAATGGGTCTACCTTCCAAGCTAGGTATTGCACCTATTGCCAAATGAATTGTATCACATTCAATCTGAAAGATTTTGTCAAAATCAGGTAAGGTAAGAACAGGTTGTTGGGATACCTTGTTCTTCAACATTTCAAATGCTTCATCGGCCTCCTTGGTCCATGAAAATTTGCACTTTTGTCCACCCCTGATGGTCTCTAACATGGGAGCACAAATCTAGCTAAAATTCCTGATAAAATTCCTATAAAACATAGCAAGGCCATGAAAACTCCTTACATCACCAATTATCCTAGGAGTTGGCTATGTGAGAATGGTATTCACTTTATCAGCATCCATTTTTTGGATTTCCTCTAGAAATCAAAAGCCCAAGGTAAGTCAGCTCTTCCTGCAAAAACACACACTTTTCCATGTTTATCATTAGTTTCTCTTCATTCAACCTTCTCAAGACCATATCCAAATATTTTAGGTGCTCCTCCCTTGTCTTTCTAAACACTAGGATTTCATCTAGATACACTATGACAAACTTACCAATGAACTCCTTCAACACCTCAATCATGAGTCTCATGAAATTGCTAGGAGCATTTGACAACCCAAATGGCATCACCCTCCATTCATACAATCCTTTGTTTGTTTTAAAAGTAGTTTTCCACTCATCATCTGCTCTAATCCTTATTTGGTGATAACCTCATTTTAAATCAGTCTTGTTTTAATATCTTGTACCTCCTTGATAATATGATGAAACTATAAAGATACGGTCAACTACTTAGTGGGGGATGAATTAGTAGTTGAATGATAAACTAACTTTGACCATAACTTAGAATCAACTCACAAAGTTTATCAGTTTAGTCATTTTAACAAATCTGTAGCTACACTATTAAACCTTACCGGTTGACCTAATACTTTAGTGATACAATGCAATAAATCTGAAACTTAAATATCCTTTGACCAAAACCTTAAACCACCTCAATAATACCAATAATAACATGTTTCAGATCATTTCCAGTCATTTAAATATATCTATGCAGATTTACCAATCATTCGTATTAGCCATACCAAAAACACATCCACAAAATCATTCACTACTTGACACAATGATTTTTCATGTGGAAACCCAAATGGGAAAAATCATAGTGGGGATGAATACCCACAAGTATTTTGAACTCTTCTGAAGTTTGCCCTGTTACGAGCCAAGCCTTGTTAGAAGCTTATACAAGAATGTATTGTTAGGAACATATCTGTCGGTTAAGGGATTGATTACAAATACGTTGTTAAAGGTAACCTCAGTGGAGGATTTCAAATCCAAGCTAATACATCACCTAGTTAGAGGATTTCAACAACAAGCCTATTAGAGCTTACCCTGTTAGGGGATTTCAAATGACTGTAATGGTTAGAGAACAATAGGTTCTTGACCAATCTGTAAATAGCACTTCCTTGTTGAATCAGATCCTTTACCACTCCTATCTTCCTTCACATCATTTTGCAAATACACCTGCTGGTTCAGCAACAATCACTTTCACACTTAATCAAATTTTCCAACCACTCATTCAATCAATTCATCAACCTTATAAATAAATACATTAGGTTGGTAACACAACACAAACCCTACAATTCTCATAGAGATTACAAACACATCAACTCAATCTTGACCGTTAGAATACATGCAATCAACTTTACATTCTCCTAGGCATCTACAACTGCTCCTGAATCATCGCACTTTGAATCATGTAACTCATCACGTGTTTGTCACTTAATACTATGCATTTGATCATTCCCAAGATAAATGTTTATCTTTACTCGCCAAAACCATTTTTAAACTCATCACATGCAACATGCTTTCATGGCTTCTTCATCATTGATCGTCATTTGGTCATAGATCATCACAACCGATCTTCAAGCTTCATTGGTTAGGGTTATGCTTCTCAAACGGATAGGGTTGCCAATTGATCTTCACTACTTCATTATTGGTTGTTGTAGTGCTTCATTACTGGTTGCTTTACTACTTCATTACTGGTTGCTATTGACATCAATGACAACACTTCCTAATATACTTCTTCAATGCAACCTTCATGCAATGCAAACATTCTCCCCCTTTGGCATTGATCGCAATACAAATATCAATACCAATTGATTGTCATTATTGAGAGTAAAGCATATACTATCCTTCAAATGATTCAAGTATAGAAATCCTAGTTTACATTTTGTATAGGAATCCTAGTTTACATTTTCAACATAAATTATCCTTCAACTGCATCTTCATATCTTTGGTTGGTAGTTCGTCTGCAATCTGTCTCCTCTTGTTAACATATAAGGCTATCAATCATATACTTTTCTCACCCTTTCCTTTTTGTCCCCCAATCATATACTTCTCTCTCCCTTTGATAGCAATGCCAAAGTGAAGGTAAACAATTATGTTTCTTATCCATGCTTCACCAATCTGCAATTAGCTGCTCCCCCTATGGAGTAGCTCCATTCTTCACCAATCCTTCTTCAAGATTTTCAATAGGCTCCGGGATTGATGTCTTCTATATCTTCTTAATTGACTTCATGTAGGGGTACAACCCCTAACTCACCTCTAAGATATTCAAATGTAGCCTTAGGTAGAGGTTTAGTAAAAATATCTACTAGTTGTTCTTTAGTGGAAACATGCTCCAGTGATACATCTTTGCTTTGAACTTTCTCTCTCGGGAAATGATACTTTAGCTCTATATGCTTAGTCCTAGCATGCAACACCGAGTTCTTAGAAATATTTATAGCACTTGTGTTATCACAAAAAATTCTTACCGGTTATGATATCTTCATCTTGAAACCTTCCAATATGTGTTTCATCCAAATTGCTTGGGTACAATTCATGTAAGCTGCAACATACTTAGCCTCAACTGTTGATTGAGAGATACAACTCTGTTTCTTGTTACTCCAAGACACTAATCTGCCTCCAAGAAAAAATGCTCCTCCGGTTGTACTTTCCCTGTCATCAACATTTTCTGCCCAATCTGCATCAGTATAGACCTTTAAGTCAAATTTTCTTGTATATGGATACCATAATCCATAATCTATTGTGCCTTTTAAGTATTTGAAAATTCTCTTGGTTGCAATCATGTGTGACTCCTTCGGATTTTTCTGAAATCTAGCAACCAATCCTCCTGCATGAGCAATGTCTGGTCTGTTGTGGACAACAAAATATAGCTTACCTATCATGGATCTGTATTCCTTTTCATCAACTGGTGCAGAATCATCTTCCTTTAACAATTTATAGCCTGTAACCATTGGTGTTCCAACTGGTTTACAATCTCCCATTCCAAAAGTTCTCAACACTTCCTTCACATACTTGGATTGTGTGATAAAAATTCCTTCCTTCATCTATTGGATTTGAAAACCTATGGAATTTTTTATCTCACCTACCAATGACATCTCAAATTCATTCTTCATTTCATTAGCAAAATCATGACACATATCATCATTACCTCCAAAAATGATATCATCAACAAATACCTCACTTACCAGTATTTTATCTCCTTTTGTCTTGAGATTTATGTTACTGTCTTCACTGGTTCTTTGAAAACCTATCTTTACTAATTGAGAGTGCAATCTTTCATACCATGCTCTTGGTGCTTGTTTCAATCCATATAGTGCCTTATGTAGCTTGCACACCATATCCTTTTCTTCATTTAATGCATAACCATCTAGTTGTTCTATGTAGACTTCTTCTTCCAATATTCCATTTAAGATCATACTTCTGGCTTTATCAGTTCCGGTTCCAAAAATAGTGTGTTTGGTTCCTCTTCTTCCTTCTCCTTGCTGGTTTCTTCAGATTTTTCAGGAAAATTATCTACTCGGACATTAACACTTTCACTGATCTTCTTAGTATGATTGTTGTAGCACTTATCAGCTTTTCTCTTGGTGGAGTAACCAAGAAATATGCCTTTATCACTTTTGGCATCAAACTTCCAATATAATTACTTCTTTTAATAAAACATGTGCTACCAAATTTTTTGAAGTAACTGACATTCGGTGATCTACCATGCTAGTATTCATAGGATGTTTTGTCTTTACCTCTTTTGACCAGTATCGAGTTCATTGTGTAAACACTTGTGCTGATAGCTTCTCTCCAAAATTTCTTAGCTACACCTCCTTGAATTAACATAGTCCTAACAGCTTCAACCACTAACTGGTTGTTCCTTTCTGCAATACCATTCTACTATGGTGTCCTTGGTGTAGATTGCTTCCTCTTGATCCCATTTTTCTCACAATATCTAGTGAATTCCTATAAATTAAATTCACCACCTTGATTAGTCCTTAAACATTTCAGCTTCCTTCCACTTTCATTTTCAACCAAGGCTCTAAATGCTTTAAATTTTTTGAATGCTTATGTCTTGTCTTTCAAGAATGTGACCCACATCATCCCCGAGAAGTCATCGATAAATAACATGAAGTACTGATCACCTTGAATACTCCTAGTCCTCATTGGTCCACATAGGTCAGTATGAACCAAATCTAACAAATGTTCAGCTGAGAAATATTTGTTCTTGAAGGTTGAGGTTGTCATTTTCCCTAGCTGGCATTCCTTGCACAAAGCATTCACCAGTTTGTCCAACTGTGGCAATCCTCTTACTGATTTTGACTTGTTGAGTCTTACAATGTTATCAAAATTCACATGACTAAACCTTCGATACCAAAGCGAACTATCTTCAACTTTTGCAATCAAACAACTATTGACTTTAGAGTTTAAGTGAAATAGGTCACCTTTGGTTTGTTTCCCAATTGCAATCAGTTCACCTTTGCTTCCAAAGATCATGCATACTCTATTCTTGAATTATAATGGGCAACCTTTGTCATTAAGTTGAGCAACACTCAAAAGATTGTGTTTCAGACCTTCAAACTAGTAGATGTCATCCGCACTGCTCTTACTATTTAGGGAAATGGATCCTTTTCCTTTCACCATACATGGAGAGTTGTTCCCAAATCTGACAACACCTCCATCAAAATCGTTGAATGTTAGGAACTTGCTCCGGTCACCAGTCATGTGGTGTGAGCAACCACTGTCAATAATCTAGTCATCTGAATTATCCAAGTGAGAGACCAATGCCTTCTAATCTGATATGTCTTCTTTGATAGCAACAAAGACAATGTCCTCATTTGTATCTTCCTCGGATTCTTCATCTACAATACCTTCATGCACTGCAATAAAACAATTTCTTTTTCCTTTTCGTTTAAACTTCCTATATTTCTCTTGTTTTTCCTTGTTATCTTCATCAGGGAAGTTAGCAGCAATATGTCCTATCCGATGACATGCAAAACATTTCAGTGGTAATTTACCTTTATACTTACTGGTACCTTTGGGTAACCGCTTGGCCAACAATGCTTCGAATTCCATCAGGCTATCATCATCATCATCTACCTCTCTGTTGGATCTAGATTCATGAGTGTAACTTACTTCTCTACTTTTCCTTACTGGTGGGGTTGAGACTGAAGCTTTAAGACCTCTGAACACTTCCATCAAAACCATTTAATTTGAATGTAGTCAATTTACCAATGATAGAGTCAAGAGTTACCTTTGTCTTGTCAATAGATTTGAGTTCTTGAATGGCTACAACTCTGATAGCGTAGACTAGTAGAAGGGTTCTCAATACCTTGCTAACCAAAGTAGCATCCTCCACTGTACCTTTGGCACTTTTGATTTCTCCAACTATCTCCTTGATTCTTTGACCATACAGTTGAATGTTTTCACCTTTAGCCATTCTCATATCATCAAATTTTCCTCTAAGACTCTCTTCCTTGGCTATCTTTGCATGCTCATCACTGCCATGGATATCTTCCCGTTTCTTCCAAACTTCATATGCATTCTTTAATCCATGAAAATCAACATATTCTAAATTTGACAAGGTACTAATGATGGCTTCCAATGCTTGGTTGTTCTCATGTTGCTCCTTCTTATGATCATCTATCATAATTCCACTAGGAAAGTTATACTTAGTAACAACATGATCCCAATATTGACTTCCCAAGCTCTTGATGTAAATCTTCATCCTATCACTCTAGATTATGTAGTTATCTCTATTGAACTTCGGACCCTCTCTCTTCATCATTTTATCCTGGATCTTTTCCTCAAGCTATTAGGCTTATACTCAAGAGGACCTAGAATTCTCTGATACCAACTGATAATATGATGAAACTATAAAGATCTGGTCAACTACTTAGCGGGGGGGTGAATCAGTAGTTGAATGATAAACTAACTTTGATCATAACTTAGAATCAACTCACAAAGTTTACCGGTTTAGTCATTTTAACAAACCTACAACTGCATTGTTAAACCTTACCAGTTCACCTAATACTTTAGTGATACAATGCAAAAAATCTGAAACTTAAATATCCTTTGACCAAAACCTTAAACCACTTCACTAATACCAATAATAACATATTTCAAATTATTTCCAGTCATTTAAATATATCTATGTATATTTACCAATCATTCATATCAACCATACAAAAAACACATCCACAAAATAATTCACCACTTGACATAATGATTTTTCACGTGGAAACCCAAATGGGAAAAACCACAGTGGGGATGGATACCCACAAGTATTTTGAACTCTTTTGAAGTTCGCCCTGTTAGGAGCCAAACCTTGTTAGAAGCTTATACAAGAAGGTTCTATTAGGAATAGATCTGGTTAAGGACCACCTGGTTAAGGGATTGACTACAAATACCCTGTTAAAGGTAACCTCGGTGGAGGATTTCAAATCCAAGCTAATGGATCACCTGGTTAGAGGATTTCAACAACAAGCATGTTTGAGCTTACCCTGTTAGGGGATTTCAAATTGTTGTAATGGTTAGAGAATAACAGGTTCTTGACCGATTTGGAAATAGTGCATCCTTGCTGAATCGGATCCTTTACCGCTCCTATCTACCTTCACATCATTCTGCAGACACACCTCCTAGTTCAGCAACAATAACTTTCACACATAATAAAATTTTCCAACCACTCATTCAATCAATTCATCGACCTTATAAACAAATACTTTAGATCGGTAACACAACACAAACCATAAAATTCTCATAGAGATTACAAACACACCGGTTCAATCTTGACCATTAGATTACATGCAATCAAATTTACATTCTTCTAGGAATCTGTAAATGCTCCTGGATCATCGCACTTTGAATCCTATAACTCATCACATGTTTGTCACTTCATACTATGCATTTGATCATTCCCAAGATAAACAATTATCTTTACGCGCCAAAAACATTTTGAAACTCATCGTGTGCAACATGATTTCATGGCATCTTCATCATTGATCATCATTCAGTCATAGATCATCACAACCAATCTTCAAGCTTCATCAGTTAGGGTTCTGCTTCTCAACTGGATAGGGTTACTGGTTGATCTTCACTGCTTCATTATCAGTTTCTTTACTGCTTCATTACCGGTTTCTATTGACATCAATGACAACACTTCCTAATATACTTCTTCAATGCAATCTTCATGCAATGCCAACGCTCCTAAACAATCAAGAAAGTATTCTATTCTAGGAATAGGGAATCTATACCTGATGGTTATTCTTGTTAATGGCCCAGGAATTAGTGCATAATCTCCATGTTCCCTCCTTCTTTGGTGCTAAGATAGTCGGGACTCCACAAGGGCTCAAGCTCTTCCCTATCAAACCTTTACCAAGTAGTTCTTGGATTTGCCTTGCAACTTCCTCATTCTATTGGCGAGTCATTTTGTAGGCTGGCTTGTTTGGTAAGGTGGCACGGGGAATAAATTCAATGCAATGGCTTATCTCTCTTATTGGTGATAGGGTCCTTGGAAACTCTTCTGCAACTATGTCCTTGTATTTGCTCAACATTTCCTTCACCTCCTCAGGGACAGTTACCCTTTTCTTTTCTACCTTGCCATATGCATTGGGCTCTTCTTCTTGCCTTAGTACTAACATCATTGCAAAAAAAGGTACTCCTTATTCCTTGATTGCCTTGAGGAACTCTTTTCCTTCCATAATCATGATCTTGGCCTCCTTCTCCTTCTGATCCTCACTATTATCAAGCAGGGGTATCAACTCAATAACCTTTTCATCTTTGGTGATGGAGTAGGTGTTGTTGTGTCCATCATGATGGGCCTTGAGGTCATATTGCCATGGCCTCCCAAAAAGAAGATGACAGGCATCCATTTCAACAATATCAAATAGAATTTTGTCTTTGTATGCTCCTATCTGAAATTCAACCCATGAATTCTCCTCTACCAAGGTTTGCTTTCCTTTAGTAAGCAAAGAAACTTTATATGGAAATGGATGAGGAATTCATCTCAAATTTAGTTTTTCTACCATTTCTAAGGATACTAAATTTTTAGTTGAACCTAAATCTATTATAACCTTACATATCTTGCCTCCTGCTTTGCATGTGGTCCAAAAGAGTGTCTTCCTTTGTGAGGGTTCAATATTTCTTGGTACCTTCAACATTTGTTCTCCTCATCATCAAGGCTTATCCTCTCTCTGGAAGTCCATAGGAATCAGGTGAATTGACACTCTAACAATTAGTCTCTTGAAAAAAATGTGTTATCCTCTCTCCTTGGGAGCTTGATCTATTCTTCTCAGGGCACTTGGTTGTGGTATGACCTACTTGATTGTAGTTGTAGCATTTGAAAGGCTCTAAGCTTCTTCCACCAAATCTGCCTCTATGATTGGGTCTTCTTCCTCTAAGGGAGGTGGTGGCTAGGGTTCTACTAGTATTGATCACCATGACAAGAAGAATTTAGCTATGAAGAGGAGGCTATTACCACAACAGGGGTGGTGATTTAAGGGGAGAAGTGCAAGGAAAAAAAGTATTGTTGTTTCTTTTATTTGTTTTCTTTGTGAGATTTTTTTTTTATAATTTCATTTACCTTAACATTGTCTCTCTCTGTGTTTTTTTTTTAATTGTTTTATCATGATCTTCTCACTCAATGTAGATCTATAGCTTGCAAATCCAAAGATTGCACCTTTTAGAGGCCTAGGGAAGGGCAACATGAAGGAGGAACGATGGTGCCGCTACATGAATGGCATCATTAATAGGGTCAAAATAAAAAAAGACTTCAGCCAAAGGACCCTCTTGTAACCTCTAGGAAGAAAAAGAGAAAAAACAGATTGGGTTTATTCCTACATCTTCCTATGGGTGATCAAAGAGGGGTGAGATCCGAATGGCCTGGTTCCCAACACTTATTTTGTTTAATCAAACTATGCCTACCTACAAGGTAGTATGTAAATGGACTGAGCAAAATTCCTAAAAGTAAAAGTAGGCTTTATTTTGCAAGTAATATACAAATACCCACTTCATTCTTTCACCATTTACTGTTTTCAAATTAGGAACAAATATATTTTTTTATCTAATCTCTATACTACCAGATGATCAATGCACAATAGATTTTATTTAGCATCTATAATGACAGAGTTTTCATTATTGAATGTCACTATGAAATCTTATCCACTAAGATATAAGCATATATATTTAGGGAACTAATAATGGAAATGTAACTTATTTTATCTCATTTATTTCATTTCAGTAAACAACTTAAAAGACTTTTCTCTTCATTCAAATTCCTTTATGATACAGAAAAACAACTGAAAAAGTTGTAGTTCAGAAAATGGGATTTTCACAAGATAAGTTATTAAGAAGCAAGTTTTCAAACCCATTTCATTTAGTATTTTCTATCAGCAATTGTCCATCTTACTATGGTCTTACATCCCTCTTTTGAGATACATGGCAAAATACTCTATATTTTTTTTTGTTTTTACAAACATAGTTTTATAGCATAGTATTTTTCGTTTAACAAAGATATAAACATAGATTTATATTTCCTTCCACATACAGGGAGACCTCTACCTTACTTTGTTTTTAACATGGCTTTCTCACAGAATTTCATAAGGGCTTCTATTGAACTATAGTTTTAATGTAAGCTTTAATGTGTCACTCAAATATATATATATATATATAAAAGAAAGGTAGATTTTCTACTAGCATATGTTACATTACGTCTTCTCCTTATTCCTCTTATTTTAAATTCCTTGATGTACTATTCAAACCATAAAGACCTATTTTTATAATTTTTTAACATTTCCATTCCCAATCTAAATTACCTTGATTTTGTGTTAATTAAATTTTGTAAGCTTAATACTTCAAAAGTGTTAGAGGTTCTCAATCAATGATTATATATGTATTTGACAATTCAAAAAATATCAACATAATTTAATTACATTGTGCTTGACTCTTTAAAAAAATATAAGATCTCAGTCAATATCAAAATGGACATTCCATAATATTTTTCTAAGTGTCTTATTTACTTCATCCCAAATTTCAAACAATGTCGTTTTTCTATTTTTGTTGCCATTTCCAAATTACAGTGTCTAGAAGTGAGCGTGTTTGACAATCCATACGAAGAGACAGAATGCCATTCAATGGAATCTCCACTTCATCCAAAAAAAACTTTCGTTCTGAATTTTGCGTAACTTTAGGGAATTCTGTCAACATATAATTGAGCGTTTTCGACAATCCAAAAGCTTTGAATGCGAGATTGCCAGTGACACTTATGGAAGAAGATAAAAGTGACTACCTTGGAGGGTTTATTTGCATATGAAACCACGTGATGATGTGAGATTTGAGTCTGAAATATTTTGGAATCATCTGAGATTTAACCTCTTCCTTTCATTTTAGATTACAGGACCATTGTAATGCCCCGCCAGGAAACCCCTATGGGTTTAAATTAAAAACACTCAAATAGAGTGTAAATTTTTTTTTTAAATATAATTAAGTGCGTTAATAAAAGGGTTACAATATTAAGATAGATTGAAGTGATCTCAAGTTATCTCTATCTAGATAACACAGCGGAAGGCTCAAACAATCCTAAGGAGTTTCCTAACGCGATTACACAACTTTACACCTAACTCAACTTGCGTCATTAGATCCATTAAATTGGATATCTTACTTACGAGATAATGCATAGATCTAGATTACATATGTGTTCATAGATATGACATCTTAAATTTTTTTTTGAAGCGTACATTTACTTTGGTGGTTAGGAGGCCATTGAGGAGTCATTTACTCAATGCACTTAATTTCATAATTACGTTAAGAGGGCCCCCAAAAGGGTTCATGTGTTTAATGTGATGAAGTCCACTCCTTGGTTTTGTGGTATCCATTCACAATTGATTTCATCCTTTAATGTTTTAAAAATATGCCTAATGAGATTCATTCGTTCGGGTTAAACTACGTTCAATATAACGAGGATTCCTTCATTTGATCTTAACATATTCACCCACATTTGATACCTCCTTTAAAATATTAAACAGTGTGGTTAATAAGATAAATTTGTTTCCTTCGGATTAAACTTCCATGAGTAGAGTGAGGGCTCTTCATTTGTTATCATGCGTAGCCTACTAATGAGTTGAAGTTCTATTATGAAAGGTAAAATATGAGTAGCCATAGGATACATTTGATGTTTTAAAAATAATACTACTAGATGGCTAGAATCATTACATGAAAAATGTATTTGAGCCACAAGAGTTCATCCTTTAACTTTATGATATAGTTAGGAAGATAATATTTAACATTTCAAGATTGAAGTAATTAGATCATAATGACGTTCTTCTATTCGGATTAAAATACAATTATCTTTTTGCATATCTCTTGTTTTGTTCTCTTCTTGTTAAATGATCTTAAAATGAGAGAGATGCTTTTACTAGGATTTAATGTTTAAACAACAAATCAATTACTTTTCCATTTTAGTTTAATTTTAGCAATCATGAGGGATTCCTTTTATAAGGGATTAAAATATGGATATCTAATTGAGTTCACCCAATTATAAAATAAATCTGGTGAGGATTATTGACTAAAATTACAACATAAATTACTAAGTATATTCATCCAATATACAACATGAATTACCTAATTGGGTCCACACGATTATCATTTTACTCTAGTGAGGAATATAGTTAAGGTTAAAGCGTGAAATAACTTAATGAATCATCCAATGCAATGAAGCATAATTAACATGGCGTGAATTTCATTCACTAAGGCAAAAGGGTAGATGTTGATATGATGTTCAACCTTTAGATTTCAATCTAGGAATGGTGACATAAATTTTAACTTTGTTTCCTTTTTACATCCATTCCATTTATATACTTAATAACAAGTTAATCCAATAAAGAGAACTAGCAAGGTTCCTTCCATTATTACTACGTTCATTTAACCTTATCAAAATACTCCTTTCCACAACTCTAAATTTAATATTTTAAATGCTTGCCATAACCATGATTCACCAAGTTTTATGAACTTAAATAACTACATTTATCCATCTGAAAAATGTTATACATTTAAATTTGAATTCATTAAATTTCCACCATACACTCATGCAAGAAATACAACCATCCATGATAATTTAAAACATAAAACAAGCACACTATAAACATCACATAACACAGATATGATCTCGGAGTTCACCCCGGATGGGCTACATCTCCGGGTCTGCTCAACTGCAAGACCCTTTTGGTATTTAATATAGTTAAGGTTACATAATTACATGTCTTTACAATCTTGCCACTTAGGCGATTACAATCAATATACAACAGACACTTCGGACATTAATTACATAATGATCCCTTTTGTAACGGATCCTACTAAGTACATCAAGTAAAAAGGGCAAGGATTCCTTAATAGGTGGTACCTTAAATGGGGTCTAGACCGACGTTGGATAGACCAAGGAAAACAGATGACGGGGTCCCAACAAATTTCCAAATTAATAGATCATGCACAAACATTAACGAGTAAATACAACATTTTCTCAAATTGACATAAACGTCTATTCAAATTAGTTAACACTAGATACCCACTAACGATAAGATGGTTTTACAAAGGTACTCTAGCCCCTTTAAACTGCACAAGGGTACATAAGACAAATTAAGGACTAACACCACCCTTTCGGTTTACTCATTAACACCTAACCGCGAGTTCTAACATTTCCCACTTAAAAGAATTAAAGCCTACATGCACTCTTCAACATTGCCAAGATAATGAAACTCATTTCCATATTATATTTCAACAAGACCAAATCAATATAGGTCATCTCATTATATATATTTATACAGATTAGATGGTTACCTGTACTAACACATATTTTAAACATATCTATTATGAACATTTATTACTTATTACAATTTTCATCTCAACACAAATTTTAATATAAAATATTGCCTAAAATACATTTATATGAATAAACCCCTTTTTTTTGATAGTGTAAAATAACACAACAATACTTGAACTAAATCTATTTTAATAAGCATCTCCTTTTTTTCTATAATACCATGAAAACCCCCCCCCCAATGCAAGTTTAAACCATAATAATAAACCTAATTTTAAAAAGAAGCATTTTTTTTTTGAAACAAAAAAAAACTAAAATTAAATAATGGGCGGCCAAACCCTAGGCGGCCGGGCCCGAGCCGAAGAGGCTGCGGCCTCCACGGAGGACGCAGGCCCCTCGGCCTCCACTTACAGTGGAGTCGGGGGTTCTGCGCCTTCCGTGGGGGTCGCAGGCCCTTCGGCTCCCCACACAGTGGCGCCGGGAGGGACTGCGGCCTCCATGGGAGACGCAGTCCTCTCGGCCCCCACTGTGTGTGGGCGCCGAAAGGCATTGAGCGGCGCGCGGGGAGGGGCGGGTTGAGCTTCGGCTCCCCCCCCGAAACCCCAAATAAATTTTGTTATTAATTTTTTTTTGTTTAATTTTTTTTGTGTTTTCTCATTCGAATTCACAGTTCGAATTAACCCCTTTTTTTTTGCATAAAATCTTAACCAGAATGAGATCCTCCATTTTTGCCCCATTCATTTTTTTTTTTTAAATTTTACTGGTCTTTTCATTTCCAGATTCACCCAAAACTCCATAATAGAACAAACATCTCCACATCAGGTTTTTAAGCCACCAAATCTATTAAGAACAAGAGTTTTATCCAAGAACAATCCAAGTTTGGAAGTAAGCTGAAACTAACTTCAAACATTCATGGGTAAAACTAAATTTTTTCTTTGTAATCAACAAATAAATAAGGTAGTGGATTCGAATCCTACCTCAAAATGCAATTTCCAGGCATGAGTCTTGATGAAATGCTTCCCATTCTGCTGCTCCCCTCCAAATCTTCCATTTTTCTTCCAAAAAAAAAACTCCCAAAACCAAGAACCCCCAAAATGTCTCCAAAACTAGGTTAAAAAGAAAAAGCCCTAATTTTGCCCTAATTTCAATTTCGAATTTAGGGTTTTATTTCTAAAATACAATAAATGAAAATCCAAATGGGAATCATTCATTCCCTCCTTGTTCATTTTTCTTTTAAAATTTAAAAGCTTCTATTTCATATTCAACTCTAATTTAATTTACTGAAATTCAAACTTTTATATTTTATCAACTATACAAGTAAGAAGAAATAATTTCTTTTAAACAATAATAATTTTCCCTTTTCCCTCCAAATGCGAAAATGCGTAATTTATTGCTATCTCCCAAATGTCTTTAAATTTTTCCTTTCCAAAAACGCATAATCTCATTAAATTCATTATTTTGAAATTAGCTATTAAATTAACTCGCTACAACATAATAAAGCGATATTTTTAAATAAATGACTAATCTAATGCAAGAGTTTAATTTATTCTAATTTCTCAACTACAAATGCATAAAAGTTACAAATGCGTAAATGAGCACACTAACCTCAGTTAAATACCTTAAACTTGCTACAATAATAATTTAAAGCAAGTCTCTTTAATTACTGATTAATCGTATAAAGAAGCTACCTATTTAAATTTTCTATATCTCTAATGTGTACGTTTAACCATAATTTTAAATTTAATACTTAGGATAACAAACCTCACTTACCTCGTGCAAGGCACGCAAATCGAGGTAGTCCTCCAAATCTCTCGACATGCATCCCAATGAAAGGCAAGCTCCACGAATCCACGCACGATGCTCACCTAACCATGGCTAAGGCAAGACGAGCGTTATATGACCACTAATTCCGAATTCAAAAGATGAAAGAGCATACTCAACCTTGCAAGTTCCAAAGGAGGTGAACCTTGCCCTAAGCGGTGTTGTACCTGCAATCTCCTGCACCCATGAACTCATACAAGCATGCATATACATATACATATTCAATGAAGGCGTTAGCTCGAGATTTATCTCAAGGGTTAGGGAACAATTGTATTTACACGAAAATCGATGCAAAAGCACAATAATAAGTGTGCACAATTTATTTATATTATCTAAACTACACATTGCATATCGGTTAATCTACCATTCGAGAATGCCACATAGGAAGTCAATCAAGGTTAAATGGGTTTTAAAAGTCCGACCAGGGTATGGGCATTACATTCTCCCCCCCTAGGTTCCGACTTACTCCTGGAAGTCGCAAAGTTAACGGAAGTCCTGCAACACTTATTAGTCCTTAAACTCAATTAACAATTATCAATTTGCACAAACACCTATTTTGTCAACAATTTAAAACATTATTCACCAATAAAAATGCATCTAACACCATTCACACCTTCAAACATTCTATAATCTACACTCAATCATAGCAAGGATACGAGACTTTTCCCTTTTTATTTCACCAAATTTAAAGCAATTAAAGTATATAAGCACAGTTATCATACTCATTTATCAAACAAGACACGAAAATATGCTCTCAAGGTCAATTTCTCTCACCAATTCATCTCTTTCACAAAACTTTATCACATAGGACTAGCTTCACATATCAATTTTACAACCAAGTTAACTTTTCAACATATAAGAACAACATAAGAACTCAATTGTTTACACTTTTCAGACATACAAGAACTTTTCCAATGACTATGCCCCATAACATAGTGACAAGTTAATACCATTTAATCCATGATTACACATAATTTCCATCCACAAGACTGGTTTGCACAACACAATAGGCCACATGTGAGCATGTCTAATGCTCGGTCAAAGGTAACATATATGATCCACATCTCTATGTCTGCTCTCAGAATACATACATGATCAACAAATATCCATCATCTCACTCAAGGGCTTGATGGTGCTAGGGTACACCATAGCGGTGCCACCTTCCATACAAGTCCCCCGTGAATATCCCTTGTTGTGTAAGGTGTTTAGCCTCCAAGAGATAGTCACCACTCATAGGTAGGTAGTGGATCTTAGCTGTTTTCACAGCCTCACATACCTCCATCCTCAAGGTTCCTTGCGTCTACTTCCTCGTATACACTCATCCAAGCCCGTCTCCCACGTTCTTGGAGAGGAATTCACATCACAACATAAGACCAGCATTCAAAAACAACAAGAATTAACCGGTTTAGCCACCAAAGTACAAAAGATTAAGGGTAATATTTGTCAATTCCAACAATAAAACAAGAAAATAATTTCCGGATTTGCAACATCAAATCAAGTAAAATCAAGATCGCAAGTTTCGTGGCTAAACTGTCAAGGTCAAAGTAAAATAAATTGCTGGCCCACAAGATAATCAATAAATAAATAAATAAAAGAAATTCAGAAGTGCACATTACATCACTATGTGACTAGTAGCTAGCCACCAACGAGGAAGGAAGGAACAATCGTCTAGCTATCCTAGTAGCTCATCATGTGGTGTGGCCAAGTCACACATCCACATGGCATGGCAGTGTGCACCTCGGCATCACCCCGCATCACGTCGTCACGTGGCATGGCTCTACCCAATACATAGCGGTAGACCGCATGGAAATGTCTACTACATCCCGCATCGTGTCTCAGCACGGCATGGCAATACTCCAAGCGGACAAAGTACGCAATGGACGTATCCCGCATGGCAGTGTACCCCGCGGATAAGGCACGCGCTGGTCACACTCCGCATAGCGATGTTCCTCTCAGGATACTCGCCGTAAGCCAGAGGTATACATGGCTAAGGTCTACCCATAAGTCTACCAACACTAGCCAGTTGGTAACTTATGTAGAACAATAACACGCCTCTCATGAAGACAAGGCAACAAATGCTCCAATGGAATCCAACAATATGCTCAAAAACTGTCATCTATATGCTCAAGATAAAGGATAGGAATAAGGCTGGCACACATGAACCTCATAAATCGGTTCATCACAAGGGGAAGTATTGAGTACACCTATGTTATAGTTTCGTTACAAAACCATGCTTTTCCTCGAAATAGGGAAGCTAAAGTCGCTTCGCGTCGACATTACTCGTACGCTGTTCATACTATTTCAAGGAACGGTGACTACTACTACTACCCCTTCACATACTGACTTATCAACAACCCGTGGGTTGGCACTCAGTAAGGAAACAAATAAGCAACACCACATAGATAGGTATGGTTTCCCATACTCCTAAGCAAACATATTCCCCATGGTTGATTACTTCACCATCCCATGGGCACACAAAGCAAGTACGGGTTCTCTCACAACACACACCGAATAGCACCATTACTGGTTTAGTCACATTTACGGGGAGTTTTTTTTTTTTTTACATTATGCTAACACATACTTAAGGGAAGTTTCTAATTATGCTTTACACATGAATCACCAACAAGGTTTACTCTAGATCCGCGTTCTGAAATTTTCAACAATTCAATTTACACAATGAGATAACATCATTCTAATATCTTTCTCAATCTTCCCTAAGCATTTTCATTCACATTATTAACTATGCAATTTTTCCCTTTTCAAGATGAGAAACTTTCCCCTTTCAATTAGAAGCCCAAAGCAACATAAAATTTCACATGCATTATAACAAAATTTCTTCTTAAATCACTGCATTCCAAATAGTATTTCAAAGACAACAATTCCTGTATTTTAGACAAGAGGAGGAAGAGAGTTGGAAAATCAACTATTTCCTACGAATACACAAGAATTTCAAAATCACACCATATACTCGGATATAAGTTTATCATTTGAGTTGCACGGTTTTCATTTTGCTATCTTTTAGGAAGGTGTTGAAGCATCCGAACATGACATTTCTAATCATTATTGTTGCACTATAATGTTCTAGTGTTCCGATCAAGAATTCAAGACAACCAAACTTTCTTTTGTAATACAAGTCTTCTTGAGAACAATCGCTATTCGTAATACAATACAATACAATAATACATCAAATCTAACATTGGAAACTCATAATATAACAAGGAGGTAAATGAAGAGCTATCTACTAGATATTACACATTTAATGCATACAAATTCAACAAGTCTTTCATTTACTCCTTCTTAAACACGATAAGGCAATTATCTAAATCCAAAGCAAGTTAAATGGCGCGTCATTCAATAGGTTCTAAATCACACTAGTTTAATTAAACACTTAAAACAATCTTTCGAGGAGCACATTAATTCACTCTTGAAGCTACTACAATATGTCCTCTTTTGGTATTCTTTTTTCACATCAAGAAATTTTCACAAAATCACTATACGCATATTAAAGCACCTTACTTAAGATGAAATTTATTTATATTACTCCTACCAAGCACATGGAGAGTCCTTAATGCAAACATACCATTTTCTATCATTAACCAAAAATTAACTCCCAAGTCATTCCCTTTCACAATCTAAAACACAAAAACATTATAAGGCTCACACAAGGGCTCAAGATATATCATCCTTTCTCTTGCAATAAGAAAACTTAAATGAGAGATAACTACACATATCAATCCCTTTTAATTTACTTAGAGAGAGAAAAGAGGATGAGTCATAATCACTCAATTTACTACATAATAAGCATTAACATTTGCCATACTAGTTTTTTAAAGTGGACAATCATTAGGGTAGATCAAAACCATAAACAAGCACGTTTCGTACTTTTAGATTTAAGATATCAACAACTCACCCAGAAGGATTAGCCAAAGGAGCAAAATAAATCAAAAATGAAAGTACATACAAATCCCTTTTCAAGGTAAGAGAAATCATAGACCAAGACCTCATTAGGTAGACAAAACACCCATAATTACTCCCAAAACACCCACATCAATAAGGTGAAACACAAGGTGTGAACACACACGTTACACCCAAGTACGGTTTGTTAAATCACACCCTCACATCAAGGAGGACAAGCACACATCATAAAGTAGACCCACACACAACAACTAAGAGCACAAGTGAAACCAGAGATCCCAGTGTTGCAACATGGGCTCTGATACCAAGTGTAATGCCCCGCCAGGAAACCCCTATGGGTTTAAATTAAAAACACTCAAATAGAGTGTAAATTTTTTTTTTAAATATAATTAAGTGCGTTAATAAAAGGGTTACAATATTAAGATAGATTGAAGTGATCTCAAGTTATCTCTATCTAGATAACACAGCGGAAGGCTCAAACAATCCTAAGGAGTTTCCTAACGCGATTACACAACTTTACACCTAACTCAACTTGCGTCATTAGATCCATTAAATTGGATATCTTACTTACGAGATAATGCATAGATCTAGATTACATATGTGTTCATAGATATGACATCTTAAATTTTTTTTTGAAGCGTACATTTACTTTGGTGGTTAGGAGGCCATTGAGGAGTCATTTACTCAATGCACTTAATTTCATAATTACGTTAAGAGGGCCCCCAAAAGGGTTCATGTGTTTAATGTGATGAAGTCCACTCCTTGGTTTTGTGGTATCCATTCACAATTGATTTCATCCTTTAATGTTTTAAAAATATGCCTAATGAGATTCATTCGTTCGGGTTAAACTACGTTCAATATAACGAGGATTCCTTCATTTGATCTTAACATATTCACCCACATTTGATACCTCCTTTAAAATATTAAACAGTGTGGTTAATAAGATAAATTTGTTTCCTTCGGATTAAACTTCCATGAGTAGAGTGAGGGCTCTTCATTTGTTATCATGCGTAGCCTACTAATGAGTTGAAGTTCTATTATGAAAGGTAAAATATGAGTAGCCATAGGATACATTTGATGTTTTAAAAATAATACTACTAGATGGCTAGAATCATTACATGAAAAATGTATTTGAGCCACAAGAGTTCATCCTTTAACTTTATGATATAGTTAGGAAGATAATATTTAACATTTCAAGATTGAAGTAATTAGATCATAATGACGTTCTTCTATTCGGATTAAAATACAATTATCTTTTTGCATATCTCTTGTTTTGTTCTCTTCTTGTTAAATGATCTTAAAATGAGAGAGATGCTTTTACTAGGATTTAATGTTTAAACAACAAATCAATTACTTTTCCATTTTAGTTTAATTTTAGCAATCATGAGGGATTCCTTTTATAAGGGATTAAAATATGGATATCTAATTGAGTTCACCCAATTATAAAATAAATCTGGTGAGGATTATTGACTAAAATTACAACATAAATTACTAAGTATATTCATCCAATATACAACATGAATTACCTAATTGGGTCCACACGATTATCATTTTACTCTAGTGAGGAATATAGTTAAGGTTAAAGCGTGAAATAACTTAATGAATCATCCAATGCAATGAAGCATAATTAACATGGCGTGAATTTCATTCACTAAGGCAAAAGGGTAGATGTTGATATGATGTTCAACCTTTAGATTTCAATCTAGGAATGGTGACATAAATTTTAACTTTGTTTCCTTTTTACATCCATTCCATTTATATACTTAATAACAAGTTAATCCAATAAAGAGAACTAGCAAGGTTCCTTCCATTATTACTACGTTCATTTAACCTTATCAAAATACTCCTTTCCACAACTCTAAATTTAATATTTTAAATGCTTGCCATAACCATGATTCACCAAGTTTTATGAACTTAAATAACTACATTTATCCATCTGAAAAATGTTATACATTTAAATTTGAATTCATTAAATTTCCACCATACACTCATGCAAGAAATACAACCATCCATGATAATTTAAAACATAAAACAAGCACACTATAAACATCACATAACACAGATATGATCTCGGAGTTCACCCCGGATGGGCTACATCTCCGGGTCTGCTCAACTGCAAGACCCTTTTGGTATTTAATATAGTTAAGGTTACATAATTACATGTCTTTACAATCTTGCCACTTAGGCGATTACAATCAATATACAACAGACACTTCGGACATTAATTACATAATGATCCCTTTTGTAACGGATCCTACTAAGTACATCAAGTAAAAAGGGCAAGGATTCCTTAATAGGTGGTACCTTAAATGGGGTCTAGACCGACGTTGGATAGACCAAGGAAAACAGATGACGGGGTCCCAACAAATTTCCAAATTAATAGATCATGCACAAACATTAACGAGTAAATACAACATTTTCTCAAATTGACATAAACGTCTATTCAAATTAGTTAACACTAGATACCCACTAACGATAAGATGGTTTTACAAAGGTACTCTAGCCCCTTTAAACTGCACAAGGGTACATAAGACAAATTAAGGACTAACACCACCCTTTCGGTTTACTCATTAACACCTAACCGCGAGTTCTAACATTTCCCACTTAAAAGAATTAAAGCCTACATGCACTCTTCAACATTGCCAAGATAATGAAACTCATTTCCATATTATATTTCAACAAGACCAAATCAATATAGGTCATCTCATTATATATATTTATACAGATTAGATGGTTACCTGTACTAACACATATTTTAAACATATCTATTATGAACATTTATTACTTATTACAATTTTCATCTCAACACAAATTTTAATATAAAATATTGCCTAAAATACATTTATATGAATAAACCCCTTTTTTTTGATAGTGTAAAATAACACAACAATACTTGAACTAAATCTATTTTAATAAGCATCTCCTTTTTTTCTATAATACCATGAAAACCCCCCCCCCAATGCAAGTTTAAACCATAATAATAAACCTAATTTTAAAAAGAAGCATTTTTTTTTTGAAACAAAAAAAAACTAAAATTAAATAATGGGCGGCCAAACCCTAGGCGGCCGGGCCCGAGCCGAAGAGGCTGCGGCCTCCACGGAGGACGCAGGCCCCTCGGCCTCCACTTACAGTGGAGTCGGGGGTTCTGCGCCTTCCGTGGGGGTCGCAGGCCCTTCGGCTCCCCACACAGTGGCGCCGGGAGGGACTGCGGCCTCCATGGGAGACGCAGTCCTCTCGGCCCCCACTGTGTGTGGGCGCCGAAAGGCATTGAGCGGCGCGCGGGGAGGGGCGGGTTGAGCTTCGGCTCCCCCCCCGAAACCCCAAATAAATTTTGTTATTAATTTTTTTTTGTTTAATTTTTTTTGTGTTTTCTCATTCGAATTCACAGTTCGAATTAACCCCTTTTTTTTTGCATAAAATCTTAACCAGAATGAGATCCTCCATTTTTGCCCCATTCATTTTTTTTTTTTAAATTTTACTGGTCTTTTCATTTCCAGATTCACCCAAAACTCCATAATAGAACAAACATCTCCACATCAGGTTTTTAAGCCACCAAATCTATTAAGAACAAGAGTTTTATCCAAGAACAATCCAAGTTTGGAAGTAAGCTGAAACTAACTTCAAACATTCATGGGTAAAACTAAATTTTTTCTTTGTAATCAACAAATAAATAAGGTAGTGGATTCGAATCCTACCTCAAAATGCAATTTCCAGGCATGAGTCTTGATGAAATGCTTCCCATTCTGCTGCTCCCCTCCAAATCTTCCATTTTTCTTCCAAAAAAAAAACTCCCAAAACCAAGAACCCCCAAAATGTCTCCAAAACTAGGTTAAAAAGAAAAAGCCCTAATTTTGCCCTAATTTCAATTTCGAATTTAGGGTTTTATTTCTAAAATACAATAAATGAAAATCCAAATGGGAATCATTCATTCCCTCCTTGTTCATTTTTCTTTTAAAATTTAAAAGCTTCTATTTCATATTCAACTCTAATTTAATTTACTGAAATTCAAACTTTTATATTTTATCAACTATACAAGTAAGAAGAAATAATTTCTTTTAAACAATAATAATTTTCCCTTTTCCCTCCAAATGCGAAAATGCGTAATTTATTGCTATCTCCCAAATGTCTTTAAATTTTTCCTTTCCAAAAACGCATAATCTCATTAAATTCATTATTTTGAAATTAGCTATTAAATTAACTCGCTACAACATAATAAAGCGATATTTTTAAATAAATGACTAATCTAATGCAAGAGTTTAATTTATTCTAATTTCTCAACTACAAATGCATAAAAGTTACAAATGCGTAAATGAGCACACTAACCTCAGTTAAATACCTTAAACTTGCTACAATAATAATTTAAAGCAAGTCTCTTTAATTACTGATTAATCGTATAAAGAAGCTACCTATTTAAATTTTCTATATCTCTAATGTGTACGTTTAACCATAATTTTAAATTTAATACTTAGGATAACAAACCTCACTTACCTCGTGCAAGGCACGCAAATCGAGGTAGTCCTCCAAATCTCTCGACATGCATCCCAATGAAAGGCAAGCTCCACGAATCCACGCACGATGCTCACCTAACCATGGCTAAGGCAAGACGAGCGTTATATGACCACTAATTCCGAATTCAAAAGATGAAAGAGCATACTCAACCTTGCAAGTTCCAAAGGAGGTGAACCTTGCCCTAAGCGGTGTTGTACCTGCAATCTCCTGCACCCATGAACTCATACAAGCATGCATATACATATACATATTCAATGAAGGCGTTAGCTCGAGATTTATCTCAAGGGTTAGGGAACAATTGTATTTACACGAAAATCGATGCAAAAGCACAATAATAAGTGTGCACAATTTATTTATATTATCTAAACTACACATTGCATATCGGTTAATCTACCATTCGAGAATGCCACATAGGAAGTCAATCAAGGTTAAATGGGTTTTAAAAGTCCGACCAGGGTATGGGCATTACATTCTCCCCCCCTAGGTTCCGACTTACTCCTGGAAGTCGCAAAGTTAACGGAAGTCCTGCAACACTTATTAGTCCTTAAACTCAATTAACAATTATCAATTTGCACAAACACCTATTTTGTCAACAATTTAAAACATTATTCACCAATAAAAATGCATCTAACACCATTCACACCTTCAAACATTCTATAATCTACACTCAATCATAGCAAGGATACGAGACTTTTCCCTTTTTATTTCACCAAATTTAAAGCAATTAAAGTATATAAGCACAGTTATCATACTCATTTATCAAACAAGACACGAAAATATGCTCTCAAGGTCAATTTCTCTCACCAATTCATCTCTTTCACAAAACTTTATCACATAGGACTAGCTTCACATATCAATTTTACAACCAAGTTAACTTTTCAACATATAAGAACAACATAAGAACTCAATTGTTTACACTTTTCAGACATACAAGAACTTTTCCAATGACTATGCCCCATAACATAGTGACAAGTTAATACCATTTAATCCATGATTACACATAATTTCCATCCACAAGACTGGTTTGCACAACACAATAGGCCACATGTGAGCATGTCTAATGCTCGGTCAAAGGTAACATATATGATCCACATCTCTATGTCTGCTCTCAGAATACATACATGATCAACAAATATCCATCATCTCACTCAAGGGCTTGATGGTGCTAGGGTACACCATAGCGGTGCCACCTTCCATACAAGTCCCCCGTGAATATCCCTTGTTGTGTAAGGTGTTTAGCCTCCAAGAGATAGTCACCACTCATAGGTAGGTAGTGGATCTTAGCTGTTTTCACAGCCTCACATACCTCCATCCTCAAGGTTCCTTGCGTCTACTTCCTCGTATACACTCATCCAAGCCCGTCTCCCACGTTCTTGGAGAGGAATTCACATCACAACATAAGACCAGCATTCAAAAACAACAAGAATTAACCGGTTTAGCCACCAAAGTACAAAAGATTAAGGGTAATATTTGTCAATTCCAACAATAAAACAAGAAAATAATTTCCGGATTTGCAACATCAAATCAAGTAAAATCAAGATCGCAAGTTTCGTGGCTAAACTGTCAAGGTCAAAGTAAAATAAATTGCTGGCCCACAAGATAATCAATAAATAAATAAATAAAAGAAATTCAGAAGTGCACATTACATCACTATGTGACTAGTAGCTAGCCACCAACGAGGAAGGAAGGAACAATCGTCTAGCTATCCTAGTAGCTCATCATGTGGTGTGGCCAAGTCACACATCCACATGGCATGGCAGTGTGCACCTCGGCATCACCCCGCATCACGTCGTCACGTGGCATGGCTCTACCCAATACATAGCGGTAGACCGCATGGAAATGTCTACTACATCCCGCATCGTGTCTCAGCACGGCATGGCAATACTCCAAGCGGACAAAGTACGCAATGGACGTATCCCGCATGGCAGTGTACCCCGCGGATAAGGCACGCGCTGGTCACACTCCGCATAGCGATGTTCCTCTCAGGATACTCGCCGTAAGCCAAAGGTATACATGGCTAAGGTCTACCCATAAGTCTACCAACACTAGCCAGTTGGTAACTTATGTAGAACAATAACACGCCTCTCATGAAGACAAGGCAACAAATGCTCCAATGGAATCCAACAATATGCTCAAAAACTGTCATCTATATGCTCAAGATAAAGGATAGGAATAAGGCTGGCACACATGAACCTCATAAATCGGTTCATCACAAGGGGAAGTATTGAGTACACCTATGTTATAGTTTCGTTACAAAACCATGCTTTTCCTCGAAATAGGGAAGCTAAAGTCGCTTCGCGTCGACATTACTCGTACGCTGTTCATACTATTTCAAGGAACGGTGACTACTACTACTACCCCTTCACATACTGACTTATCAACAACCCGTGGGTTGGCACTCAGTAAGGAAACAAATAAGCAACACCACATAGATAGGTATGGTTTCCCATACTCCTAAGCAAACATATTCCCCATGGTTGATTACTTCACCATCCCATGGGCACACAAAGCAAGTACGGGTTCTCTCACAACACACACCGAATAGCACCATTACTGGTTTAGTCACATTTACGGGGAGTTTTTTTTTTTTTTACATTATGCTAACACATACTTAAGGGAAGTTTCTAATTATGCTTTACACATGAATCACCAACAAGGTTTACTCTAGATCCGCGTTCTGAAATTTTCAACAATTCAATTTACACAATGAGATAACATCATTCTAATATCTTTCTCAATCTTCCCTAAGCATTTTCATTCACATTATTAACTATGCAATTTTTCCCTTTTCAAGATGAGAAACTTTCCCCTTTCAATTAGAAGCCCAAAGCAACATAAAATTTCACATGCATTATAACAAAATTTCTTCTTAAATCACTGCATTCCAAATAGTATTTCAAAGACAACAATTCCTGTATTTTAGACAAGAGGAGGAAGAGAGTTGGAAAATCAACTATTTCCTACGAATACACAAGAATTTCAAAATCACACCATATACTCGGATATAAGTTTATCATTTGAGTTGCACGGTTTTCATTTTGCTATCTTTTAGGAAGGTGTTGAAGCATCCGAACATGACATTTCTAATCATTATTGTTGCACTATAATGTTCTAGTGTTCCGATCAAGAATTCAAGACAACCAAACTTTCTTTTGTAATACAAGTCTTCTTGAGAACAATCGCTATTCGTAATACAATACAATACAATAATACATCAAATCTAACATTGGAAACTCATAATATAACAAGGAGGTAAATGAAGAGCTATCTACTAGATATTACACATTTAATGCATACAAATTCAACAAGTCTTTCATTTACTCCTTCTTAAACACGATAAGGCAATTATCTAAATCCAAAGCAAGTTAAATGGCGCGTCATTCAATAGGTTCTAAATCACACTAGTTTAATTAAACACTTAAAACAATCTTTCGAGGAGCACATTAATTCACTCTTGAAGCTACTACAATATGTCCTCTTTTGGTATTCTTTTTTCACATCAAGAAATTTTCACAAAATCACTATACGCATATTAAAGCACCTTACTTAAGATGAAATTTATTTATATTACTCCTACCAAGCACATGGAGAGTCCTTAATGCAAACATACCATTTTCTATCATTAACCAAAAATTAACTCCCAAGTCATTCCCTTTCACAATCTAAAACACAAAAACATTATAAGGCTCACACAAGGGCTCAAGATATATCATCCTTTCTCTTGCAATAAGAAAACTTAAATGAGAGATAACTACACATATCAATCCCTTTTAATTTACTTAGAGAGAGAAAAGAGGATGAGTCATAATCACTCAATTTACTACATAATAAGCATTAACATTTGCCATACTAGTTTTTTAAAGTGGACAATCATTAGGGTA
This sequence comes from Cryptomeria japonica, assembly GCF_030272615.1. Taxonomy (NCBI): domain Eukaryota; kingdom Viridiplantae; phylum Streptophyta; class Pinopsida; order Cupressales; family Cupressaceae; genus Cryptomeria; species Cryptomeria japonica. Next base: position 788,327,931 of record NC_081407.1, read on the forward strand.
GATCAAAACCATAAACAAGCACGTTTCGTACTTTTAGATTTAAGATATCAACAACTCACCCAGAAGGATTAGCCAAAGGAGCAAAATAAATCAAAAATGAAAGTACATACAAATCCCTTTTCAAGGTAAGAGAAATCATAGACCAAGACCTCATTAGGTAGACAAAACACCCATAATTACTCCCAAAACACCCACATCAATAAGGTGAAACACAAGGTGTGAACACACACGTTACACCCAAGTACGGTTTGTTAAATCACACCCTCACATCAAGGAGGACAAGCACACATCATAAAGTAGACCCACACACAACAACTAAGAGCACAAGTGAAACCAGAGATCCCAGTGTTGCAACATGGGCTCTGATACCAAGTGTAATGCCCCGCCAGGAAACCCCTATGGGTTTAAATTAAAAACACTCAAATAGAGTGTAAATTTTTTTTTTAAATATAATTAAGTGCGTTAATAAAAGGGTTACAATATTAAGATAGATTGAAGTGATCTCAAGTTATCTCTATCTAGATAACACAGCGGAAGGCTCAAACAATCCTAAGGAGTTTCCTAACGCGATTACACAACTTTACACCTAACTCAACTTGCGTCATTAGATCCATTAAATTGGATATCTTACTTACGAGATAATGCATAGATCTAGATTACATATGTGTTCATAGATATGACATCTTAAATTTTTTTTTGAAGCGTACATTTACTTTGGTGGTTAGGAGGCCATTGAGGAGTCATTTACTCAATGCACTTAATTTCATAATTACGTTAAGAGGGCCCCCAAAAGGGTTCATGTGTTTAATGTGATGAAGTCCACTCCTTGGTTTTGTGGTATCCATTCACAATTGATTTCATCCTTTAATGTTTTAAAAATATGCCTAATGAGATTCATTCGTTCGGGTTAAACTACGTTCAATATAACGAGGATTCCTTCATTTGATCTTAACATATTCACCCACATTTGATACCTCCTTTAAAATATTAAACAGTGTGGTTAATAAGATAAATTTGTTTCCTTCGGATTAAACTTCCATGAGTAGAGTGAGGGCTCTTCATTTGTTATCATGCGTAGCCTACTAATGAGTTGAAGTTCTATTATGAAAGGTAAAATATGAGTAGCCATAGGATACATTTGATGTTTTAAAAATAATACTACTAGATGGCTAGAATCATTACATGAAAAATGTATTTGAGCCACAAGAGTTCATCCTTTAACTTTATGATATAGTTAGGAAGATAATATTTAACATTTCAAGATTGAAGTAATTAGATCATAATGACGTTCTTCTATTCGGATTAAAATACAATTATCTTTTTGCATATCTCTTGTTTTGTTCTCTTCTTGTTAAATGATCTTAAAATGAGAGAGATGCTTTTACTAGGATTTAATGTTTAAACAACAAATCAATTACTTTTCCATTTTAGTTTAATTTTAGCAATCATGAGGGATTCCTTTTATAAGGGATTAAAATATGGATATCTAATTGAGTTCACCCAATTATAAAATAAATCTGGTGAGGATTATTGACTAAAATTACAACATAAATTACTAAGTATATTCATCCAATATACAACATGAATTACCTAATTGGGTCCACACGATTATCATTTTACTCTAGTGAGGAATATAGTTAAGGTTAAAGCGTGAAATAACTTAATGAATCATCCAATGCAATGAAGCATAATTAACATGGCGTGAATTTCATTCACTAAGGCAAAAGGGTAGATGTTGATATGATGTTCAACCTTTAGATTTCAATCTAGGAATGGTGACATAAATTTTAACTTTGTTTCCTTTTTACATCCATTCCATTTATATACTTAATAACAAGTTAATCCAATAAAGAGAACTAGCAAGGTTCCTTCCATTATTACTACGTTCATTTAACCTTATCAAAATACTCCTTTCCACAACTCTAAATTTAATATTTTAAATGCTTGCCATAACCATGATTCACCAAGTTTTATGAACTTAAATAACTACATTTATCCATCTGAAAAATGTTATACATTTAAATTTGAATTCATTAAATTTCCACCATACACTCATGCAAGAAATACAACCATCCATGATAATTTAAAACATAAAACAAGCACACTATAAACATCACATAACACAGATATGATCTCGGAGTTCACCCCGGATGGGCTACATCTCCGGGTCTGCTCAACTGCAAGACCCTTTTGGTATTTAATATAGTTAAGGTTACATAATTACATGTCTTTACAATCTTGCCACTTAGGCGATTACAATCAATATACAACAGACACTTCGGACATTAATTACATAATGATCCCTTTTGTAACGGATCCTACTAAGTACATCAAGTAAAAAGGGCAAGGATTCCTTAATAGGTGGTACCTTAAATGGGGTCTAGACCGACGTTGGATAGACCAAGGAAAACAGATGACGGGGTCCCAACAAATTTCCAAATTAATAGATCATGCACAAACATTAACGAGTAAATACAACATTTTCTCAAATTGACATAAACGTCTATTCAAATTAGTTAACACTAGATACCCACTAACGATAAGATGGTTTTACAAAGGTACTCTAGCCCCTTTAAACTGCACAAGGGTACATAAGACAAATTAAGGACTAACACCACCCTTTCGGTTTACTCATTAACACCTAACCGCGAGTTCTAACATTTCCCACTTAAAAGAATTAAAGCCTACATGCACTCTTCAACATTGCCAAGATAATGAAACTCATTTCCATATTATATTTCAACAAGACCAAATCAATATAGGTCATCTCATTATATATATTTATACAGATTAGATGGTTACCTGTACTAACACATATTTTAAACATATCTATTATGAACATTTATTACTTATTACAATTTTCATCTCAACACAAATTTTAATATAAAATATTGCCTAAAATACATTTATATGAATAAACCCCTTTTTTTTGATAGTGTAAAATAACACAACAATACTTGAACTAAATCTATTTTAATAAGCATCTCCTTTTTTTCTATAATACCATGAAAACCCCCCCCCCAATGCAAGTTTAAACCATAATAATAAACCTAATTTTAAAAAGAAGCATTTTTTTTTTGAAACAAAAAAAAACTAAAATTAAATAATGGGCGGCCAAACCCTAGGCGGCCGGGCCCGAGCCGAAGAGGCTGCGGCCTCCACGGAGGACGCAGGCCCCTCGGCCTCCACTTACAGTGGAGTCGGGGGTTCTGCGCCTTCCGTGGGGGTCGCAGGCCCTTCGGCTCCCCACACAGTGGCGCCGGGAGGGACTGCGGCCTCCATGGGAGACGCAGTCCTCTTGGCCCCCACTGTGTGTGGGCGCCGAAAGGCATTGAGCGGCGCGCGGGGAGGGGCGGGTTGAGCTTCGGCTCCCCCCCCGAAACCCCAAATAAATTTTGTTATTAATTTTTTTTTGTTTAATTTTTTTTTGTGTTTTCTCATTCGAATTCACAGTTCGAATTAACCCCTTTTTTTTTGCATAAAATCTTAACCAGAATGAGATCCTCCATTTTTGCCCCATTCATTTTTTTTTTTTAAATTTTACTGGTCTTTTCATTTCCAGATTCACCCAAAACTCCATAATAGAACAAACATCTCCACATCAGGTTTTTAAGCCACCAAATCTATTAAGAACAAGAGTTTTATCCAAGAACAATCCAAGTTTGGAAGTAAGCTGAAACTAACTTCAAACATTCATGGGTAAAACTAAATTTTTTCTTTGTAATCAACAAATAAATAAGGTAGTGGATTCGAATCCTACCTCAAAATGCAATTTCCAGGCATGAGTCTTGATGAAATGCTTCCCATTCTGCTGCTCCCCTCCAAATCTTCCATTTTTCTTCCAAAAAAAAACTCCCAAAACCAAGAACCCCCAAAATGTCTCCAAAACTAGGTTAAAAAGAAAAAGCCCTAATTTTGCCCTAATTTCAATTTCGAATTTAGGGTTTTATTTCTAAAATACAATAAATGAAAATCCAAATGGGAATCATTCATTCCCTCCTTGTTCATTTTTCTTTTAAAATTTAAAAGCTTCTATTTCATATTCAACTCTAATTTAATTTACTGAAATTCAAACTTTTATATTTTATCAACTATACAAGTAAGAAGAAATAATTTCTTTTAAACAATAATAATTTTCCCTTTTCCCTCCAAATGCGAAAATGCGTAATTTATTGCTATCTCCCAAATGTCTTTAAATTTTTCCTTTCCAAAAACGCATAATCTCATTAAATTCATTATTTTGAAATTAGCTATTAAATTAACTCGCTACAACATAATAAAGCGATATTTTTAAATAAATGACTAATCTAATGCAAGAGTTTAATTTATTCTAATTTCTCAACTACAAATGCATAAAAGTTACAAATGCGTAAATGAGCACACTAACCTCAGTTAAATACCTTAAACTTGCTACAATAATAATTTAAAGCAAGTCTCTTTAATTACTGATTAATCGTATAAAGAAGCTACCTATTTAAATTTTCTATATCTCTAATGTGTACGTTTAACCATAATTTTAAATTTAATACTTAGGATAACAAACCTCACTTACCTCGTGCAAGGCACGCAAATCGAGGTAGTCCTCCAAATCTCTCGACATGCATCCCAATGAAAGGCAAGCTCCACGAATCCACGCACGATGCTCACCTAACCATGGCTAAGGCAAGACGAGCGTTATATGACCACTAATTCCGAATTCAAAAGATGAAAGAGCATACTCAACCTTGCAAGTTCCAAAGGAGGTGAACCTTGCCCTAAGCGGTGTTGTACCTGCAATCTCCTGCACCCATGAACTCATACAAGCATGCATATACATATACATATTCAATGAAGGCGTTAGCTCGAGATTTATCTCAAGGGTTAGGGAACAATTGTATTTACACGAAAATCGATGCAAAAGCACAATAATAAGTGTGCACAATTTATTTATATTATCTAAACTACACATTGCATATCGGTTAATCTACCATTCGAGAATGCCACATAGGAAGTCAATCAAGGTTAAATGGGTTTTAAAAGTCCGACCACGGTATGGGCATTACAACCATCATGTGCGTGCTTCACACTCTAAAAGATTTTAGATTCTTACTCAATGTCAAAATCGGCACTCCCATCAAATTTTCTATGGCTTTCCTATTTTCTGTGAAGGTGAGCGTGTTTGACAAGCCAAAAATTCTACGGTGGACATTAAATGCAGAGTATGGATTTCAGAGTCTTGGTCAATGCCAATGTCTACTTCACTCACTACACAGAGCGACGAGATTTTAACACATTCTTCTACATTATTGCGGTCTGTCGTATAACCTCCCACTCATATTGCTCTTTAACCTCATCTCTCTAGTTTACTTTTGTTTTACACAAAGTGGAGTAGAATACAATAAAAATATCCTGTCATTTGTTAATTATATATTCAATATAGTATATACTGTCATTTATTATAAATTCATATTCTATTCGTTGTATTTAATTTATGAAGCCATTTAATTTATAAATTGATTAACATAATTTTTTTAACATGTTTATATTCTTTTATTTAATTATGTTGATGCATGTTTAACTTTATAATTTTATTTTTGAAATTAAGTTCATTTAAAAATTATTTTTGTATTTAATTATATTGATTGCATTTTAATTTTATAGTTTTAATTTTCTTTTAAATTATGTTATAGAAAAATTAGAGATGAAAATTATTGTATTTATTTAAAATGTTTTTTTTAACTTTAGAATTATCATATTTGTTGGGAATATGAAGTCCAATGGTCACATGACCTTTTGCCTTCTCCCAACTATTCATTTCATAGCTGAATATGATTATATAATGGTTGTGTGCAACCCGTGTATTGTAGATTGATTAATGAAGTTATTCCCTGCAATTAAAGTGGATGTAGTCATTTGACGAACCACTATAAAATTTGTGTGTTCTTGTTCATTTATTTCATTTTTTTGCTTGTTTTTAATTAACAATTGGAATCAGAGTCATGGTTGGCTTGAGCAGAGATGGAAAGGTAGATAGATAGAGGACTGAAAATTCTCGAGAAGATGTGGAAGTTTGAAGTTAGAGAAACTAGTTGCTGGTGTTGTGGCAAGTGAGGTCACGTCAAAAAAAATTGTTGGTTTTTCAAGAAGGCTAAAAGGCAACCAAAAGATGAAGACATCAATTCAATCATCAAAGAATTTCTTGCAAATTTAGACTTGATGGAGAGTAAAATTATGCAAGTGAAGGCTAAAACAAAGTGTCGCATACATTGGTGGGATGGTTGGAAAGATGAGGAGAATTTGGATTTGAAAGACGATAAAATTAATAATGAAGTCCAAGAATTTCAAGAGAATGGTGATTGTCCCCAAACTGCTAAAGAGAGATGGCTTGTTGAGACCTAGATTCAATTCACTATTGAGTTTCTCTCCCGAGATGAGGAGGATGCAGTCTGGAGTGTTGTCAAGGAGGGTGCAATCTGGAATATTGAAAATGGCAGCGGAATTCTTTCTGTGTTTGAGTCGAAAAAGGTAAAGGAAACGAGGAACAATGAAGATTCGTCTAGTGATAGTGACATGGAGGAACACGTGGAGATGGAGCAACACATGGAGATGGAGCAGCATTTGGACAACGATATGATCTAGTTTGTGATGACATACCTTTTCATGTCATCAAATCTTACCAGTGAGGGTTCTGATGGACCCCAGGGTTTTGCGGTTGAAGACCAAGATAACCTCATTGTAAGGTTGGAGGAGGAGAACCAAACACTCAAGGAGCACCTATTTTTATTGGCAGAGAAAATAGAATCGGGTAATGTGGTGTTGGGCATTAATGACCATTTGTTCACCTTAGAGGAGCCCACATGGCTTGTAAATATGCAGTCGAAGCCTATGGTTTTGGTGGATGAGAAACTATGAGCCATGAGTGCTAATGTATAGGTTTTGAGGAGGCCCATGAGAACATGAAGGGGACTCATAAGAATTATTGTGCTGATCAGATTCAGTTTGGAGCTTCAAAAATTAATTTTCATCCTAGTGAAGCTTCTTTGTTTGATATGGGGCTCACTCCTAATAAGGATGGCTACCTGGAAAAGGAAGCTCGAGATCTCTTGAGTGCATTTGAGAATGAAGAGACTATTCTAGTGGAGCAGTGTTGAAAGGGAACAACTAAGCTCAGCTCCAACCTCAGCAAAGAGGGCAAATGGGAGGTAGCATTGAATGTGGCTCCACCTTCTAATCCAGATGCTACAGAATGAGTAGCAAGGGCCTCATACCGGTTTGCAACTACTGTGTCTGTGGTGTTAAAGGAATCAGTTATAGATTCATCGACGGAGAATTTGTTGAGGGGTCTGTTTTTGGGAGTGAATAAAATCTCCAACAATCCTTTTATGGTGGCATCTCAAGAAAACTTAGATATTAAGGAAGTCGATGAGTGCAGGTCAAAGGTTCCCGTTGTCGAATGGACAGAATTGAAGAAGAGTGCAGCTGCAAATAATAGTGTAAAGGACCTTGTGATACTCCTCTTTGAAATGGTGTTGTTCACTCTCGAATTCAGCCTAGAAAATGGAAAGCTTTTCGAAGCCTATCATGCAGGGGATACTCCTAGTTCTGTTATGACGCTTTGCTATTATGGAGGACACACAGATAAGATTTTTGGATTGACATTACAGGTGAACAGGCAATATGAGGAATATACTTTGCTTGAGCCTATTGGTATTGTTGAGCCAAAAATTATTTGGATGGTAATCATTCATTTTATGGAGCCCTTGAAGTGGCAGAGACAGTTTGAGTAGATTTTTTCTTTTATTGGGCTCAAAATGATAAAAAGTTACTAAGTTTTATTAAAACTTATTGCATTAGGAGAAGATTGATTTGCAGTGTTCTTGAACAGAAGTTTGCGAAGTTAAAATCTTGTAGTCTAGTTGTAATTTGAGATTTGAACTTGAAATGCAAGGGATTGGATAGTGCATGGTTGTACCAATTGGACTTCACAGAGGAGATTGTTGGGAATATGAAGCCCAATGGTCACATGACCTTTCACCTTCTCCCAACTATTCATTTCATAGTTGAATATGATTATATAATGGTTGTGTGTAGCCCATGTATTCTATATTTATTAATGAAGTTATTCCCTATAGTTAAAGTGGATGTAATCATTTGATGAACCACTATAAAAAATGTGTGTTCTTGATGCAAGAGCATCCCCGGTTCATAGCAATCTTGCATCAACCAAAATCATTTTCCTTTATGTTTTTCTTTATGTTTTTCTTTATGTTTGCAGTTTTAGTTTTCCTTTCTGCATGTCTCAGTTTTGGCTCATCGGATCCTGTGGAGTTGGATTCTACTTGAAGACTTGATCATCTTTCTTTCTTCTAGACCACATTGCATTTGGATCATTTTTTGGCAAGATATCACTATCGGTTTCCTTGATAGTTTCCTGTTACCGGTTGGCAGTTCTTGTTACCAGTTGCCTGGACCTATTTTGGTGATCTATCGAAACCCCTTCCAAAGTTTGCGGAGCCTTGGGCATTGATTCTGATGTTCCTTGGCATGTGGCTGAACTTTTCTCATGACCTATGTTTCATCCTTTGGATTTTCCAGAGGAATCTCTTGTCGGAGGCCAACCTTGTTTATTTTACATGTTAGGTCTTGTTCTTTGGGTTTTGATCCTTTTGGGCCGACTGGATCCTTTGGATCGATATATATAATTGTAATTCCACATTAAAATGGAATCAACTAGAGAATCAAGTAGCTAGACTATGTAGAAGATAGATCTCAAGATTCAAGGTCCCGGTTGTGACCTATTTTGTATGTTCTACTGGGCCTATGAGTCGGTATGTTGTAACCCAGTTGTTACCAGTTGGATGTAATCAATTTTCATGCAATAAAACAATCTGTTTTGTATTGCCTCCATCATATCTTTGTATTTTTGTTGTGTTTACTCTTGCTGACCAGTCCAAATTGATCTCTTTGAGGTCCCTCCTCACCAGTGACTGCTTCAGTTCTTGTCTTTGTGTATTCTTGTTCATTTATTTCATTTTTCTGCTCATTTTTAATTAATAATATTTACTATATAAGAACATAAATTTTAAGTTTAAAATCTATGTTAGTGTTGAGTATACATATTTTATAATTTCATATAGATTAGATTTTACCTTGTATAATTTGATTTAAATCATTTGAAAATTGAATTCACTAAAAGTAGTTAACATGTGACGACTTATTCATTTAGTTGCTCTCCTTTGTATCCTTCCACTTGAACAGTAAAAGAATTGAGAATTGAAAATATTCAACCATACAATTTTTCGTCATGACAAACCCATCTAACATGTGTGTGTACATGTTATTAGTCTAAATTTCTTGAAAATTTTATTTACAAGAATATTGTGTTTCAAATCACATGGATATTTTGAATAAGCTAACAATTTTCAATCAAATTGGCTTAATAATAACATGAAAACAATTAGATAAAAGATATGTGGTGGATTTTTAACATGAACATGAGATAAGAACTGAGATACTCATGCATATAGTCATCCTTATTTGATGGATGCTAACAAAGTGAGCCCTAGAATCGGTTTGCAAATGTTCATTTCCTTTTATATATGGCCATTTTTTTCATGATAAATAAGTCTTTCTTGGAAACCTTTGTTATCCAAACCTATAATCCACCATTGCCTCATGGCTTAACCATTTTCCTCCTAGTTCAATCCTTCCTCTCAACCCCCTCCTCCTCTTCTCCCTATCCTCCTTTATTTGGAGCCCATGTAACCTCATAGGCCCCTCCTCCTCTTCCAAGTTCATTTCACTTCTCCATTAGTTCATTAATGTCCTCTACATCTTTTGCTCCCTTCTAGTTGTTGGCATTAGGTTGTCATTGATGTCAATGGTTGAGAAGTTACAATGGACAGAGATGCAAAGATATGTAGAGATTAGATTGGATAGAGATGTGGGATGATGAATGCCCTAGATGAAGCTTAGATTGATAGAGATGATATTGTCTCGAGCTGACAAAGATAAGTATATTTGATTCTATGTGTGCAAGTTGGACAAGTTTGGAGGTTGCGATGGCATTTAGTCAAAGGCAGTAGAGAAGAGAGAGAAGACAAGCATGGAGTGTGCTATTGGGACTTAAAATTGGAAAAAGAAGAAATAGGCCATTGAGTTGGTAAGGCATTGAGCAATCTAGTCTAACTCAAAAAAGTGTAGCCACAGTAATGCATAACACGTCGTGTCAGTTGCACAAATTTTACAAGGATAGTACATAACACACTGTGTTATCGCTATCACTATTTTGTAGGTCAACACTCTACGTTGACCAAGGCAGTTGTGAAACTACAACAAGAGACAGGAGAAATACATAACAGATGGGTTATCGCTATCGCTATTTCATAGTCAACTCTCTATGTTGATCAAAAGGCAACTCCAAAAGGACAAGAAATGTGTATAACACACAGAGAAAGTGTTGTCGCTATTTCGCTGGGCAACTTTTTATGCTAACCAAGGAAGTCATGAAACAATGAAATCATATAACACGCATTTTTTTGAGTTTCATTATTTCGTAGTCAGCTCTATGCACTGACTAACGAGAGTCGTGAAATAGAGAAAGCATATAAAATGCATGTTTTGGAGTTTCTCTATTTCATAGTCAACTTTATGCATTGACTAATGAGAGTCGCAAAATAGTGAAAGTGCATTTCGATGTGACTTGGTCTTTTGGTAAGACTCCTTTTGGGCTAAGAAGATATCCTGTGTCATGCCAATATGATTCCCTTTTCATTCTGATGTCTAATATGTCTTGGCAAAACACTGCCAACGATATGGGTTGATCTATTGATGCCCTGCCATCCTATGGCCAACAAGAATGGACTAGGAAGACACTACCAGGAGATCACCACAGTGTAAAAACTAGTTCCCCACTATCTCGCGGCATGAAGGTTGGAAGAGAGATAACCTCGCGAGGTAACATAAGTATGAAGGAAGAGGTGGCCCCTACTATCCAGTGCCGAGAAAAACTAAAGGGAGATAATCTCGCAAGGTAACATGAATATAGAAGAAGAGGTGGCCCCCATTATCCCATGTCAAGAAAAACTAAAAGGAAATGACCTCATAGGAAAAATAAAAGTAAAGCAATTTAAGGCCCCTGCTATCCCACATCCAGGAAAATAAAGAACGGATGACCTCATGGGGAAACACAATGCAAAGGAGAGTAATTCCCTCGCTATCCCACAATGAGGAGGACCAAAGTAAAATGGTCTCGTAGGGTAATAAGGAGAAGAGAAGGATAAGCCTCTTTGCCATCCCGTAGCAAGGAAGACCAAAAAAAATTGGTCCCACGGGGTAACAAGGAGAAGAGAAGGATAAAGAACCCCGCCATCCCGCAACAAGAAGAGGAATGGAAAAAGGATCTTGCGGGAGAAGAAAATAAAAGAAGATGCACAGCCCCGCCATCTCGCATGGGTATTCTACCAAATACCAACTCCAAAGTGGTCCACATAGGTAGTTGACCAAGGTTGACCCAATGACGGAGAGCATGCTAGGAATGTGGCATGTACTGGATGAATCAGATGTTGCTGATTAGGAGTTATTGTGACACTCTTGATCAAATTTGATCACAAAAGTAAATGTATCTAAGGAAGGTGGTTGCATTTAATGGTGAACCTGCAGAAGATCAAGTGTGAGGCTCAAGAAGATCAGATGATCTTCAGAAGTCAAGGTGTCATGGCTATGGAGCAGGTGAATATTACCAAAGATAGTAATTTGAAATCAGAGGTTGATCCAAAGATGGAAGAAGATGCAATAAATTATGGTCATCAATCTGACTACAGGGAAGATTTCTTTGAAGCTCGAGAAGATATGTTTTTGAATTTACTTTTGGAGGGAAAATTATCGAGGTGCATAAGGACTGGACAAAATGAAGAAGTGTAAATAAGAAGAGAGTGGAAAATAAGAAGATATTAGAACAGAGTGTAGAGACCTAGAGAAAAGAGTGGAGAAAACAAGGGTGGAGAGAAGAAGACAAAGTGCAGAAAATCCTAGGGCTACGTAAATGACCATGAGATGGATGAGTAAGAGATAGTTGTTGGTGTGCAGGTGAAGTAGCTTTGCAGAAACAAAGGTGAAGTATAGAGACCAAAGACTAGAGAGTAGAGAGTCAGAGAAAATAACACATAAGGTTATACACACTAATGGGGGAAAAGAAGGAGGACTAAACCAAGCAGAGATCAGAGAGTCAGATGTAGAGATAAGAAGAGGACAAAGTTGGATAGCAGAGACCAGTGAATGGAGGATATATATTATGAGCATAGGGGAGTGTGAGGAGAGTCAAGACAATATCAACTACAACTGAATATTAGTGAGTTATAAAATCTCATTTGTAACAAGGTGCTTATCTATATTTGAATATTTACTCATTGTAATCATCTAAGTTTATGCTTAGATAGGGGGTTGGTGCTCCTTCAGGTTGTTTCCCATAAAGGTAGGGGTTGGTTCTCCTTTGGGTTGGTAACCATAACCTTCAAGGGTTGGTGCTCCTTTGGGTTAGTTCCCATAAATGGTAATCAAAATATTTTAATCTTGAGGCTGGATTAGAGCAGTAGACTCTAGCAGCATTTCTCACCAACGTTTTTTCCCACCGTGGGTTTTCCTCATATATCTTGTGTTATTATGTGTGTGTATGCAAATGTGTTTAATATCTCTACTCGTAGCTTCTTGAATTTTGTTATTAATTTTTTATTTCATTAGTAAGTTCAAGTTTTTATTACCACTGATTCACCCCCCCCCCCTCAGTGGTCCATTTGTGTTCCTTCGCTCGTAATCCCCCACCACCCCTTTAATTATGTTTTGTAGTTTCCCATTGATCTGATCATTGGACTCTTTTATCCATCTACCTATGTGCTAGCCTCCTTTTATATTTTCCTTTTTCACTTTTTATTCTAGCCTTTTTGTTCAAACTTTCATGTTTTTAACATCTTGATGATGGATCATAGTGATTTGAAATGTTGATCCTCCCTCTTTCTCTTTTTCTCCATGTCCATATCTATCTCCTTCTATCTCTTAATATGTCCCTCCCTCTCCTTGTATCTATTTGTATCTCTCTCAGTATACATAACTATCCCTCTCTTTTATCTCTCTACCTCATCCTCTCCATCTATCTTTTTCTATTTATCTCTATATCATTTTATATTTACCTGACCTTTTGCCTCTCTCTCTCTATCTCTCTCTCTATATCTCCCTCTTTATATATTTTTCTCTTTCATCTCTATCATCTCTCTTTATCCATATCTTTAACTCTCTCACACTATATATATCTCCCACTACCTTCCTTTATCTATACCTCCCTATATCCCTTCCTCTCTATACCTATATATATCTCTATCTCCCTCCCTCTTTATTACTTCTCCCTCCCCCTCTCCCTCTCTCTAACTCTTCCTCTCTCTCTCCATCTCCCTTTCACTCACTCTCTCTCTCTCTATCATTTTATTAGCTACAAAATGCAAGAAAAATTTATGATCCATCATATGCCCTTACCTTGTCTGAATCACAAAATGTAAGGACATTTTATGGCTCATAAAATGTGGTGATTTTTTGTGATTTATAAAATGCATGCATGTTTTGTATCTCATAAAATACACGCACATTTTATAAAATAAAAAATGTCTTATTTATGGGTTTTTATTTACAAAGCCATAACATAATAGTGTTTTTTTTTTTAAAATTATGTAAGCATACAATCTGATGATCTACAAAATGGACAATGTTAGAATAAAACCTATGGTCATATAACACTCAAAAACAAGAAACAAAGACAAACATTAGTGTCAATCAACCAAAAACTAGTCTAAGCAGGCATACCAAAAGAAACACTAAAAACATGATAAAATATTTAACTATGGAAGTAAATACAATGAGGCATCTCCAAATGCCTTCTAACATGTTTTTAACTCCTTCTCCCTTGTTTCTCTCCTCTCCAAGTTCCAAATTAGTGTAGCTCTCAGCAGCTTTTTGCACTATGGATGCCTTATGGAGGTTGAAGATTGTAGATGATTATGAAAAGTATGCAAATGCAAGCTTAATAACCAAAAGAAGATGAGTTATCTAAATGCTATTTGTTAATTTTAACCAAAAGAGTGAATATGACTAAAATATGCTAAATGCTCTCTAAAATTCTCTATAACTTATATGCATACAAGTTTTCAGGATCTGGATTATGAAGAAATGGGCTTTATTTATAGGAAAAATGGAGCAATGGATGGTTGAGATTGAGTAATCTCAACAAGGGTCAGGATTGAATGGTTTGAGATCCATATGAGGGCTTTCAAACTAATCACAAGATGACAAGTGTCAACATGAGAGGGGTTGACAGGAGAGGGAATAAGCATTAAATGCTTGACATGACCTGAGAGTTAATTTGGGAGTTAAGGTCAAGGTTGGGTTGAGCAAATAAATTATTTATTCAAAGAATAAAGCTTTTATCCAATGGATAAACTCTTGTGCAAAGGTTAAAGGGATAACCATGGTCAAAGCAATAAATGTTTGAGAGGACACATGAGTCACATGAGGGTTGAGTTAGGGGTTAACCATAAATGGTCATGTAAGAGCCATAAGTGGTTTGGAAGACTTTAGAGGTTAATTTGTTGAACACACAAAGAATTTAATGCTTTTCAAAGACTTTGAAGTCTTTGAGAAGTGACTCCAAGTTGCTTAGGAATGTGACAATAATTAGGAGATGGATTAGGCTAATTAGGAAGGGTTTAGAAGAATCTAGAAGGGGGTTTTAGGAGTGCAAGTGGATTTGGTGGGTGAGGGAAAATAGGATTTTAATTAAAATAAAATTAATCTATTTCAACTTGTGTTTGCAACTTGCATTTTTAGGAAAGTGCAAGTGGGGGAGGGAATAAATGATTTAAATAAATGTTTTATTTAATTTATTTAAAAGAAGAAAGGGGATTAAATGAACTAAATAGAATTTATTCATTTAATTGATTGTGAATTTGGTTTAATGAATTAATTTTAAAAAATTGAATAATTTATTTAATTAATAGGAGAATGTTTGAAGATGAATTAATTAAATATTAATTTAATTAATTGATGGCTAGTGGGTGTTTTTAATCAAATAAATAGCAAATATTTATTTAATTAAAAAGGACAGATTTATGTGACTACACAATCTATATTAACTTCCTCATTTGGACTTTTTGTACACCATTTATATACACATGCCCATATGCTTTCCTCTCACACTTTAAGTTTATCTTGAGTATTGAAATAAGGGATTTTTTTTAAGGGCTATAATGGAGGAAATGTGACCCTACAATAGGAGAACTATGTTCCTTCGAGAGACAATTTCACTTCATACATTCAGATATCTCCAACTAGCTAAACTGTTTAAAATATCCAATTATACATAAAGAAAATGAAGATTTTGATTTAGGAATAGAAAGAGAAAATAACAAGGAGTTTTTATCCAAATTTGAGTGTCTTAGCCAAGGATGTCAGCACAGTGAAAAAAATGACAAAAAACAAAGCCCAACTCTATCTTTCGAATAACCTAGAAAACCTAGAAGTAAGAAATATAACAAATTCTAGATAACAGAAATAAAACAATATAATAAATAATAAGATTTAAGTGATTAAATGAATGAAATAAAATAGACAACCACATAAAACCTGCATGTAGTTGAATTCTTTCAAGAAACCTGCACACAAGAAGAAGAGGAAAAATATTTGGGGTTGTTTGAAGACTTTCCTTAGTCAAGTCCCTATTTTTGTGTCTCCACCTCTACAATAGCTAGATAGATAGATAGATGGATAAAAAGAAAGATAATTGACTTAATAGACAAGGGGTGTGATAAATCATGAGATGCCTAAAGAGACAAGAGAGATATTACCAAAGAGGCTTTAAAAATTTAAGAGAGCTGCATAGATTATTGTAGTATCCTATAGGAAGACATGCAAACTATATGAGAGAGATAGATAGAAAGTTGTGAAAGGAAAGAGAATGCAAGAGAAAAATAAGAGAGATTGTGAGAGGATTCAAGACACCTTCCTTGGAATGAAATAAGGGATTTGAAAGTTAGAGGAGGGAAAGAAGAGGTTGTCGAACTATTTTAGAATATTTTGAGTTGTTTCCACTAACATAAGTAGGTGATAAGTTGAAAAATGCTCAAAAACAATATTTTAATACTTATGTTATGGGATGTTGATGCAACTCATAGATGTCTCTGTAGTTCTTACATAAATGTCCAAGTAAAGCATGCTAAAAAATTACAAGTGCTAAGAGAAAAACATGGTTAATTCAAAATAGACATTGAAAGGTAATTGATTAAAAGGACCTTGATCATCCTAAGAGAGAAAGGTTTGTTTCAAGGGAAAAAGTAGCCACAAAAGTGTAGGTGAAATTGTAAAGGGGTATGTAATTTTTTACTCTAAAGGGGCCCAATATAAAAATTCCATCACCCTAGAGGAAAAATTCAACTACACTTTTTGCTGAAATATGAAAAAGGGGGAGAATGTATTATCTATTTATTTTGTGCATCTTTGGGCACACTAGTGATTCAAAACAAAAGGTGAAGGGACCTTTGCTTGTTCTTAGGTCCCACACTTGTAAATTGGATAGTGTTAATGGATTAGGCCTCACAAGTCCTTTTATTATTTAGAGGATTATCGAATTCTTTATAAATACTAGGTTAATACCATCAATCATGTCTTAGTGTGGTACAAGGCAAGAAAATAACCCCCTAAAATTACTCAGAATGTACCTCCACGTGTTGAGATATAGTTAATCTTAAGTGAAGCCTTTTGGTCATCCAAGTGGTGAGGAATTTTTTTGCAGTGTGACTTAACCTTGCTATCCCTCACATGGTAGATGATATTAGTGGAAATATTAGTTAAATAAATTACTATACACACATGAAATTTGTATTTAATATTATTAGTTTGATTGTGATGATAAGCATGAAGTGCTCAATCACCTTCGGATTGGGTTAAGGATGAATTTTCTTTTTTGGATTTTCACTTATATCTCCCAATTTGTCAAGGTTGATAAGTATAAGGGCTCCCTTCCCCTACATCAATGGATAATATTGAATCTCTATAAGTTCCATTTCAGTTTAACCTATTCAATTTTCCCTAAGGTTAACCTCCTTGACTCTAGTTCAAGTCTAGATCTTGTGTTGAGCTTTCAGTCAATCAATTTGAAGTTGTTGCTTCTATTAAACCTCAAAAGGTTCCTACTATAGTAAACCCTTCACAGAATGCTAAATCCAAGACCCCTTTGGACTCCACTATTGGTGAAACCTTGGCTCAAAAAATGGTCATTGTTAAAGAGGAAATTAGAGGTTATAGCTTCTTCTTAGTCTATTGGGTTTGACTGGGCCCCAGATAAATTTGAGAGTAAAGAGGTTCATCCCTTGTCCCCCTTAAAAAGGCTAATCCCCCATCCCCCAATTCCCTTTATGATTTTTCTTTATGATTTTTCTAAATCCTCCCCTTATAGTTCTTTTTTCAAGGAGGAATTTCCCGTCTTTACAGGTAAGGTTGAACTATGTGAGGGGTTTAATAAACATGACCTAGTTATTCGCTAGTTTTTGGGCCAATTTGAGGTGGCGAAGAAGAAGATTAAAAATCTTGAAACTCTACATGAAGCAAAGGCCAGAGCCTCAAGTTGGGTGGAAGATGAATAGGAGCAAAGGGCTTGGATGGATGTGGTGAAGTTTTTTGAGATGATCAAGAAATGGGAAGTGGTGGACAATTTGTTAAAATAACTCAGAGAGAAAATTGGCCAAACAAAGAACGTGAATGATTTGGTCAAGATGGTGGAGGTTCCCCAAGAAAATCAAGAAGAAATGGGGTAGACTATGGAGACTATGTTTAACCAACACAGCGAAATCATAGAGAAGAACTTTTCCACTCTCCATGATATTAAAGATGATATAGAAAGGAGGCAAGATAAGGAAACAAGACATCTTGAGTCCACATAAACAATAGGTCTAGAAGCATATGTTTCAAAGGTGAAAGTCACGCTATACTCCCTAACTATTTCCTTTGAGAAAGATTCCTTGAAAAAACTCTTTGTGTTGGATAAGGGTAAACAAACCAGTGTCTATAGGAAGCTAGAGTTATCTCCCACTCAATAAGCCATTGGTTCATGCTTTTGGTGGGAGAGTGTTTCATTTGTTGGTTTGTTGTGTCTGGTTGCATCTAGCTATCAGTTTTAGTCTTTGGGTTTGATAGTGTTTTGGTTTATGTTGGGTATGGTTAGCAACATTTTTTTGTTAATTACTTCTAACTCCTTGTGAGTCCTTGGTTTTTTTACCTTCATTATGGATATGTAAGGTTTGAGCCTTTCCCAATTTTAATATATTCAGTTTACAAAGTTCACAAAAGGAATTATTGAAGGCTCACTACTTTCAAGGTAAGGCATTTAGAGTAAGGAGAAAAAAAGGACATATCTAATGATGGTGATGCCTTAGTTCTCATTTATAATCAGTGAGAAACATTTAGTCAACTAATTCCAACAATATATTAGTCTAGTGAAGAAGATGACTCAATTGAGAAAAAGGGGGCAGTATGTTATCAATAGGGTTTTGATGCATTTATATAGTAAAATCAATGAGCTTAAGATAAACAAAAAAGGAAATTCAAAAGGTAAAAACCTCTTAGGCCCTTTAACATAGATAAATAAATACTTTCCATCTCAGAAGCCACTACTTACATTGAAACATCCCCTAAAGAATATGTAATTCCTCGTCAGAAGGATCAAGGCAATACCTCATAAAACAATTTTTTTTAAAACAACACAATAATAATGAATATGTGACAACTACATGTCATACTTGAACTATATCATACACACAAGTGGAACGTGAAATTAATTAACACAAAGGTAAAAATAACAAGAACAACCTCACTACACATAAGCAAGGTGGAAGTTGTAGAAGACTTCACAGTTATGGGATAAATTCACAAAGATGAATCAATGAGAGAGAGGGAAGCCTAAATGATGATCGAGTACAACCCCATGACTGAATTCTCATACAACACCATAAAATAATAGGATGAGCTAACCATCAATTTCTAATCCAAACCAAGACACACTTCTTAACTCTTAAAAAATGCTTAGAACTCAACAGCAATGACAGATGCCTATAAGCAAACATTGCTTGACTAGATGCCAACATTGATTGACTAGATTCCAACATTGCTAACTTCTTAGACAAGGAGTAGGATGAGAGAAATCTCACTTCTAGCTCACTCACAAGACCTTAGATGATCGGCAATCACAAAATCCATCTTGCACAAGAGGTTTCCTAACCAAGGGGTATAAAAACTTTCAATTAGAGCTATGACAAAATAATTTCAAGTAACTACATGCCACCCAAGGTAATGAGATGTCTTAAATATTGATGTAAGAAACTTTTAAACAAAATGGTGACTTGTAAAGACTCCAAAAGTTTACAGAAATAACTATCATGCTTAGGATTTTCCAAAGAAATGATCAAAAACCACAATTAAAATTTAAAAATTTCAAAACAGAGCAAATGAGAAATCTAGCACCCAAGTAGAACACTATCACCGAAATGGGAAACTAGCACCTAGAGAGGAACTAGCAGCAATGCATTGGAGTCCTAGTTTGGAACTTGAATCCAATATTGGTGTTGGAGCCCATTACTAGAATTGTAGTCTTTATAGAGCATTGTTGTTTAGATTGGTGAGTAAACCCAATCTAAGGTAACGTCCCACAAATGCACCAAACACCTTTAAATTAACCAAGAGGACTTATGATAAAATCTAAACCTAGAAACATGAAAAATGATATAGGGTCAAGCAAATAATTATATCGCCTAACCACACAAAACCTATAATACATAAATAATAAGGTAAGGACGAGTACAAGTAACTCCCTCATGCTCCTAAATGTGAATACATGACTAAAGCAAGATATGATATATTTCAATATTCACAAAGTGTCGAAAGAGACCTTGAAGTTACTTAACTTCATATGAATAAAAATATATAGAATCAACAACTACACAATGAGGTTACAACACCATCCTATAAAATTTTAAGATAATTAAATTCATTCCAAATCCATATTAAATGTTTCTACATTTATTTTATACCCAACTTGGAATAAGCCTAATTTTATTTTCCATAATAAAGCATTAGGGTACAATATGATACACTGATATTTGACTCCAAAGTTTAGACATGTAAAAACAATATCATTTTTAGTATCATCCATGTTGCATTCAAAATTGCAATCCATATCATTATGAGAGATCCAATGATGAGAAATGAAATTTAGATATTTAGGACTTAAATGTTCTTCCAAATTACAATTACATTATATATTAAAAGAAGGAAACATAAATGAACTAGAACCAACGTACTACCATCTTTGATATTTATACCCAACTTTTGAAATCAAAAGATCCATTCCAATCGTGCTAGTAGATTATCACACTAGCCATAAGCACACTCACACCAAACACATATGGAGATAGATTACACACATGAACTACACAAAGGATGAACACTCATACACATCATGAAACGTAACTACCAATAATCTCAAGATAATTCAGCATTGGGTATGAACACTAATGGCACAAAACCAAACATTCTCATTGGGCATATTAAACAATGAAGGAAGCAAAATTAACATTGGGCATGATTACCAATTGTATAATCCAACTAAACCACATTGGGCACAATCAGCAATGGAGAAAAATATCAAAAAAAAACTCAAAGATACAAGACTATATAATAGAGAGGGAGTAGGGAGTGGCATAATGAAGCTCACCATATGGCTTACATCCAATTGAGTAGTCTTCTTTAACTAAAATTAGAATACTTGATCTTATAATTCTATGACTCCATGAGTTGGCATGTCTTATACAAACATCCTTAGTCTATATGAGCACTCAAGGCATGAAAGTAGGCGCTGATTGTATCAATTAGTTACCCATGTTTCATTATTTTTTATTATAAAATTCATCATAGTATAAAAAAATTGTTAGAAAATAAATGGAATCAAGATCCGTGTTTGGTGGGCATCGTACAATTACATATTTTTAAAATCTCTTGGACTACAATGGTAGGCTTCCTCTCTATGGATTATAGATTTATGTTGTATGAGCTGGAAAATAAGAGCTCTGCCTTCTCCATTCATAATTATTTTTTCCAACATTTCTACAATCCTACATCTCTTCCAAAATCTATCTAGGTGGAGAAAGCTCATCTAATAACCCATCCAAACAATATTTTCTCCATGGAAACCATTCAATACAAAATCTCCTTTTACTAAAAAAAAAAGGAAACTTCTCCAAGAAAATTTAAATCTAGGGTTAATCAAAACATCCAAACTCAAAAGATAAAGGGGTCTCAAAATTCTAAAAAAGTGCAGGCTAGGGCAACATCATGATCAGCCCAGGCAGAAAGTTGTCCTCTAGAAATGGGTTTGCAAATAGCCTAATAAGCCTTTGATTTTTGAAGTTCCTCCAGCCCTACCTAATTTTGAAATAATAAGGATAGGCAAAGTGGTCAAGGTAAACTTTCCAGATGATATTTTGAGGACTCAATTTTTTTAACTTCAAAATAGGCCATTAATTGGTAAGTTTTGGAACTTTAACCCTGACATCACTATACTTTCTTCTTGGATTCAAGGCTCTTGGGCTATAGTTCTTGAGAGTTTAAATACTGATGAAGGAAATGGCTTCTTATTACAATATTTTCCACTAAAGATGGGAGTTATAAAGTTCATAAGAATAAATCTTGTTTCCTTAAGGGTTTTGGGCTTCATACACAGATGTGGAGGTGAAATGTTTACCCTTATTCAGCCTCTACTAGATTCACACCATTTTGGTTTCACTTTATTTTGCACCCCTTGAAATATTAAGATTTGGAATTACTCCAAATAATAGCCAATCAAATGGGGATTTTCCTTATGCATGATCTTAGGATGTAGAGCCTCTTACTGCTCATCATCTTTTGCAGTCTACAAATTTTAACAAAAAGATCATGAAATCTCATATAAGATGGGTTTTGAAGATTTCTCTACAAGTATATAGTTTTTATTTAAAGAATTTTTTCATTTTCTAACAAATCAAGGTATAGTGTTACATCTGAGATGCTCTCTACATAAAGGTAACCATATCTCTCAAGATCAAATAATTTTACCAAAACATGCTTTTAATGGTAAAGGAATTAAATATCCCTTGATTCACAACCTTAGAGTTTCTCTCACCCCACTAGTTCCCTATAATGATCTTGTGAGAGTTTGGCCTCAGTCCTTTCAAAGAGAGTAGGATATCAAAATTTAGGGAGCCTTTCCTAGTGGGGAAGTTTGATCACTTAGTAGAAGAATTTCTCTATAAGGTTTGTTCAACAAATAGTTGATATGGTAGACTAGATCTTTGTAGAGGATCAATTGGGTAATGATGTCTTAGTTGTAGAGGTTTGGGAAGATATATTTAGTACAAACCAATATGAGGAAGAGGTCAACAAAAGACCAAATCTTCATTTAGATCCTAAGATAGTTCATCCTTAACTAGTAGATATAGAAGAAGTAAATATTGAGATTCTCATTAAGAATTCTAAGTCAAATCAATCTCAGGGAATCTTCATTCAAATAATTTTTTCTTTTATAACTAAGAAAAATCAACTTAAGAAACCAAATGAAAGAGGATGAAAGTTTTCAAAGAATAAGAAAAATAAGGAGGAGATCAAATTAGGTATTCAATAAATGCAAGATGCAAGTATGAGGCCATGGAGAGCATGCCACTCTTCACGTTGGGGATGAAAATATTAAATGAAATATTAGGGGCAAAATATTCTTTATCAAGTATCAAATTGAGTCATGCAGGGAAAATATTGTTATGCTCAAAGAAAATAAATTCTCAGAGGATGAGATCTCCCAACCACTTACAAAATGGGACAAAAAAAATTATAGCTTCACCTTAACTGCGGGATTCTGGAGGTTTAGTTATGTTATAGTGTAGGGTCCTAAAATTGCACCCTTTGCAATTTTGACCACATTTGGGGTCCTCGCCTTAATGTTCCCATCCTCATTCTTGATCGGGACCTATTTATGCCTTTTCCATGCAATAAACATCATACTTTCATCTTGCACCTTGCTAGGACCCCTTAACCCTAGCCCAATTTGGGGTGAGACCAAGGCATGGTTCCTTGGTCCTCACTAAGACCAAGGTGCCATGCTCTGGTCCTCCCTAATTGGGACCTAATTTTAACCCTAGGCCTTATCTCAAATTTGAGAGGGAAAACTTGCTCTATGTCGGCCTATGTCAAAAAATTAATTTGTTTGATGACAAGAAAGTATTTAAGGAGGCCTTCCCCTCTCATTTGGCAGAATATGATAATCAGATAAAGAAAGGAGACTACATTCAAGCAATCAAGCATTCAAGCATTGAGTTCATTCATCATCAAGAATCTCTAGAGATCTTCAAGGCTACATATTCCTCATTCATCAATTATGGAGAAACTTTACATCATTCATTTGCAAGCATGAGTTTATGTTAGGGTTTTGCCATGTTCATGCCATTTCATACAACATATGTGATTGCATTCAAGAATCAAAGCATCATCATCATTCATTGAATATCTAAATCCATCATTGTATTTCAAGAATTTACAATATTTCATTCAAGGTTGATTCCTCAACCAAGGTTTGACTTAGGCAAACCCCTATTCCCAACCTTTTTCCCTTTTTCTCTATGTGCAGAAAACAAGTGCGCAACTGTAATTTTGAAAATAATCTTTAGACATAGAGATAGAAAAACCCTTTTTGATGCATAGAAAATACAAAGGACCAAGAGGCAGTGCCACGGTCCTTACTTTTTTGGAGCATTTTCACAAGGAAAATCTGAATCAACTCATATTTATTAGATCCAAGTGTATGACTAAATCTTGAACCTGCAACTCAATATTTTGTTAGTTTTGTCCTCAATTTAAGCACTTTACCCTTAATCAGTATTTCAACTTAAAAAGGAGGGCAAAAAAATCGTAATTTATCAATCGACTTAGTATTCAGTCCTTATCTGATTTGTGATTGAATCTAGTGGATTCTTCCACTCTTTTGAATGTAGAGGATGTTGGAAATTTGGAGGAATTGATTATGTGTTGCATTGATGTTTGTCATTAATGGAAACAGTGGCAACACTGGCTGCTCTAGTTGCTTTGGTTGTTTATCGGTATCTAGCTAGTCCCAGTACGTTGTTTGGTTTCTAGTTGAATGTTGATTCGATATGCTCCAGTATGCTTTGGTCTGAGGAATTGGTTTGGATTGGTCATTCATGTGTTCCTGATGTGTATCAAATTTAGTTGGTTTTGATTTGGTGATTGGATGTTGTCCTGTATGCTAGCAATCTTGGTTTGTTGATTCGGTGAGGGTTTCACTGATAGAGCTTTGTTGAAGATCTTTGATGTTACACATAAGTGGTGTTGGTGTGGCTTCTAGTAGAGATTTAGGATGTTGATGATGTGTTGGCATTTCAATAAGGATATTGAGAAGGTTGTTGATGATTATGGATATAACTGATTAAGGATGTTTACTGTCTTAATATTATTATTTTGTCATTGATGTCAAGAAATTGATTTTCTAATTCAGTATGATGTTGCCATATGTTAAGAAGTATGATTTGATGAGTATAAAGATGTCAGTAAAAGACACAGAAAGATTGTGATGAATAAGGGGAGAAATAAGTTATTCAATGGGCAACAGTTACCGAGTTAGACAATGATGAGATCATGATGTTTAGATTATTTTGATATCCTACATATGTTGTTGATTGTAAGGTTAGTACTATACTATGTTACCAAGCAAAGAACCTAGTCAGTAAACCCTAAGGAACCTAGTCGGTAAACCCTAAGGTTATTGCTATCAGTTAATGAAGGTGGAATGTCTACCGAGTGAAGTTTAGTATTTACTGAGTTGCAACCGAGCTGTAATAGAATGCATTAAATGATTAAAAGTGTTATTTAATGAAGGAAGCTGATGAGCTGGAATTGATTAAATGATTGGTATGTCGTGCATGAAGTTTGTTAAACGATCTATGGCAATGGAAGATCGACAGAAAGATCTACATCTCAAATTGAACCGCAATACCTTAGCACAAGTTCCAAGAAATGTGTGCAACTTCCAAGGTGAGGTAAAATGTTTCCAGATCGAAGGATACATTGAACCTAGTCAAGTTTGAAGATCTAATGGCTATGATTGATCATGGGATATGTGATCAAGGAGATTAAGCGGTTAGCAAATTGTTTATAAATAAGGAACTTTTGATAAACAATGTATGCGAGCAAGTGTAAGCATAGGGATGCTACATAGTGATTACCGAGCACAGAAGCTTGAAGATCTGTTTGATTAATAGAGTATAGAGCCCAGCAAAGGGACAAGATAAGTCCTATGACTAGATTGTATTGAGTAAATAAGAATCTGCTTTAGCATTTTAGATGCAAAGGTGCAGATATATTTTTATTACTGTTATTTTGTGAAGTGATAGAAAATCTCTTAACCGAGTGGACTTAACAGTCTTATTTGTAAAACCCTCTAGCAAGGTGACATTCTGATTGAGTGTTTGAAACCCTTTAACAAGGTCACTTCTAACAAGGTGAAGATCCTAACAGATCTGAGGGAAATCCCTTAGCTGGGTCACATCTAGCAATGTGTTTGTAATCTTTAACAGGATTTGCTTTTAACCAAGCACACTCTAGAAGAGTATATTTCTTATTGGGTCCAAAATCCCACAGTGGTTTTTCCCTATTTGGGTTTCCACATTAAATCTGGTGTTAAATGTGTTGTGATGTTTTCTATTTATGAGTTTGCATGTTTTATAGTTTTGATTACATATATTTGTTTAAGCTACCGAGGTTGAATCTGTTGATTTTATGGAAGATTAAGTTTGTATGATTCAGCGCCCCCCCTCTCATCTTGTCAGCTTGGCATATGTACTTAACAATTACTATCGAAACTATCAATTGGTATCACAGCTTTGGACTCGGGAGGAAAAGTTTAAAGGTACTTGAGGCAAAGATCCAAAGATGTATAAGAGGGATGTACCAAAGCTAAACAAGTCAAGCTTCTCTACATGGAAGAAAAGGATGAAGTTGCACCTATCAGGAGTTGGAGAATATGTTGTATATTATCTAGAGAATGATTTCATTACACCTAGCACCTATCCATTGACAATCGAAGAGATAAAGGCAAAGCAAGAACATATTCAAGCAATGATTGAAATAACATCTGCATTGACTGACTCAGAGTTTAATGATCTAGAAGGATGCAATGATGCCAAGGCAATGTGGGACAAGCTCATATCTGTGTATGGTGGTGATGAACATGTTCAAAGAGCAAAAGTGGACAGTCTAAGAGGACAACTTGAAACCATGAGAATGAATGAAGGTGAGAACATAACCCAGTACAGTACAAGGTTACAGGAGATTGTCAATCAAATCAAAGGAGCAGGAGGAACCATTGAAGAGAAGGATGTCACAAGTAAGTTATTAAGAACCCTTCTACTAGCTTATGCAATCCAAGTCTCTGCAATCAATGAATTGAGGTTTGTACCCAATATGCCAGTTTCTTTGGATGCTACTATTGGTAAGCTACATGCATTTGAGTTAAGTAACTTTGATAACAATGGATCTTCGATAAATAAAATTGAGTTTACATTTAGTTCTTTTCATCTTGATGAATCTGATGATTACAATGATAGAAAGTATAAGTACTCTGAAGGGAATCATAGTGGAGCAAGTGAAAGATTTCACAAAAACATGGAGGAGGTACACAAACTTTATGAAGAAATCAGAAAGCAAGAAGAGTTTGAAGCACTATTAGCCAGAAGGCTACTGAGAGGAAAAGGTAAGTACAAAGGAAAACTAACTTTGAAATGTTTTAACTGTGATAGAATAGGACATATGGCTTCTAATTGCCCTGACAAAGAATCCAATGAAAAGAGATATTACTGAGATGACAAACAGAAAGATAATCATTATAGAGGACACCGAGACTTCATAAGAAGAGATAAAAAGACATGTCTAATAGCTAATGAGGAATCCAATGATGATAAATCAGATGAAACTGATATAGAGGAAGTTGTTTATGTGGCTATCAAAGATGGATCAAATGAAGAAAGGTATGAAGAAAAAGCTTTAATATCTCACATAAATACTAATGATTCTTGGATCATAGATAGTGGATGCTCACATCACATGATAGGTGATAAACACAAGTTTGTTATGTTAGAAGATTATGATGGAGGTTATGTAAGATTTGGTAATGATGCACCATGTCCGGTAAAAGGTAAAGGATCCATAACACTTCTTGACAATGCTAAATGTAATGATGTTTATTGGGTTGAAGGATTGAAATATAATTTCTTGAGTGTAGCACAGCTAAACAACACAGGTTACCGAATAGAATTTCAGAAAGGAATTGTCAAAGTTCATGACAAGCATGAAAAGTTAGCTACTACCGAGACTCAAACAAAAGGTAACACATTTCACCTTGACTCAACTCGAAATAAGTGTCTTTATGCAAAGATAGATGATACCTGCTTATGGCATAAAAGGTTTTGTCATGTAAATTTTGATAATCTGATCAAAATAAGTAAGAAGCACCGAGTAAGAGGTCTACCGAGTTTGGAAAAACCTGAGAATGCTATGTGCCAAGGATGCCAGATGGGTAAGATGACAAGATCAAGCTTTACAAGTAATTCCACTTCTAAGGGAATTTTAGATCTTGTGCACACTGATTTGTGTGGTCCTATGAAAGTTCAGAGTTATTATGGTGATAAATATTTCATATTATTTGTGGATGATTACTCAAGGATGTTGTCAGTAATGTTTTTAAAAGAAAAATCAGAAGCTTTTCAAATTTTTAAATGGTACAAGGCAAGAGTTGAAAATGAAACAGGAAGACAACTGAAATGTCTTAGATCAGATAGAGGAGGAGAGTTTACCTCTGATGAGTTTAACTTATTTTGCAATGATCATGGTATAAAAAGACAAGTTTCTGCACCGAGAACTCCATAGCAAAATGGGATAGCTAAGAGAAGAAATAGATCTATTGTGGATTGTTCCAAAACCCTGATGATTGAAAAGAAAGTGCCACAAACATTTTGGAGAGAACCAATAAGTACAACAGTTTACACCTTGAACCGAGTACAACTGAAGAAAGGAACTTTGAAGACACCATATGAAATCTGGTATGACAAGAAACCTAATGTAAGTTACTTCAAAATCTTAGGAAGTAGATCCTATGTACACAAAGACGATAGAAATGGAAAGTTTGATCAGAAAAGTGAAGAAGGAACATTTCTTGGTTATTCTTCCAGAAGTAAAGCATTTAAATGTATAATCAAATCATCTAACAAAATAGTAGAAAGTGCAAATGTGAAAATTGATGAATTTGCAGAAAGAAATGATGAAGGAAACTCCAAAGAACCAGAAGATAATGAAAGATTTGTCTATGTTCAACCGAGACGTCCTACTAAGAAAATTGTTGAAGGAAATGAAGAGAATGTCCAGTTATCGAGTGATGAAGAGGATCATACAAAGCCTACCAATCCTATATTAGCCAAGTATGTCAGAAGGAATCATGCATCAAGTCACATTATAGGAGATAAGAATGATCTAGTGATGACAAGGAACAAACTGAGAGAGAACACATGTCTGATAACTGAATTTGAACCGAGGATATTGAAAGAGGCATTTAATAGTGAAGATTGGATAAATGCTATGACAAAAGAGATTGATCAAATCAAGAAGAATGACACATGGACACTGGTCCCAAGACCAAAGGACAAAAATGTAATCGATACAAAGTGGATTTTCAGAAACAAGCTGAATGAAAAAGGTGAGGTCATTCGAAATAAAGCAA
Source organism: Cryptomeria japonica (assembly GCF_030272615.1). Lineage (NCBI taxonomy): Eukaryota > Viridiplantae > Streptophyta > Pinopsida > Cupressales > Cupressaceae > Cryptomeria > Cryptomeria japonica. The sequence continues at coordinate 788,356,804 of NC_081407.1, forward strand.
GACTAGTTTGCAAAGGTTATGCTCAAGAAGAAGGAATTGATTATGGTGAGACTTTTGCACCTGTGACAAGACTTGAAGGAATAAGAACATTGTTAGCATATGTTGGTTACATGAATTTCAAAGTATATCAAATGGATGTCAAATTTGCATTTCTGAATGGTATATTAGAAGAAGAAGTTTATATTGAACAACCTGAAGGATTTGTTGAAGACAAGAATAAAGATTAGTTATGTAAATTGAACAAAGCATTATACAGTTTGAAACAAGCACCTAGAGCATGGTATGAGAGATTGCACTCTTATTTGATCAAGATTGGTTTTATAAGAACAAGTGAAAACAACAATATGTACATGAAGAATGATGAAAATGGAATACTGATCTCAGCCATATTTGTTGATGATATTATCTTTTGTGAAAATGACTCTTTATGCAAGAACTTTGGAAATGAAATGAGAAAAGAATTTGAGATGTCATTAATTAGTGAGATAAAGTATTTTATAGGTCTACAAATACTGCAAATGAAAGATGAGATTTTCATTACTCAATGCAAGTACATAAAGGAAATCTTGAAGAAATTTGGAATGGAGGATTCAAAACCAGTAAGTACTCCTATGACTACCAACTATAAACTATCAAGGAATGATGAATCTACATCTGTTGATGAGACACTTTATCGATCCATGATTGGAAAGCTACAATATGTTGTTCACAATAGGCCAGACATAGCACATGCAGTAGGTATAGTTGCAAGATTTTCTGCAGATCCCAAGGAAACACACATGACAACAATCAAGAGAATTTTTAGATACTTGAAAGGTACTGAGGATTATGGCTTAGTATATCAGAAAGGAAATGATTTTGATTTAAAAGTTTATACTGATGCTGATTGGGCAGGCAACATAGATGACAGGAAAAGAACAAGTGGTGGAGCTTTCTTTTTAGGAGAAAGACTAGTGAATTGGCTTAGCAAGAAATAAGAATGTGTTTCACAGTCAACAACAGAAGCTGAATATGTTGCTGCAACATTGAATTGTACTAATATAGCATGGATCTAACAACTGTTGGAAGGTATAAATGAGAAAGTTACCGAGCCAGTAACTATATTCTGTGACAATACTAGTGCCATTAACATTTCAAAGAATCATGTTATGCACTCTAAGACAAAGCACATCTCTATCAAATATCATTATCTTAGAGAAGAAGTTCAAGAGAAGAAAGTGGTGTTGGAGTATGTTAGCACAAAGGAACAAATAACAGATATCTTCACCAAGTCACTGCCAAGGGACACTTTTGAGTATCTCAGAAGTAAGTTAGGGGTCCTACCCCTATCTTCTACTCACTGACTGAGTTTGGTGAAAGCATCAATTCGATGACTCTAAAGAATCTCTTTTAGGAGTTGATGTTGATTTACACACTTTAGGATGTTTCCTAAAGGTGTACAAGAAACAAATACAGGGAACAAAAATTGTAGACATAATGCTCTGACCGAGACTGAGTTGACACATAATAGCAAGGAATTCACTTCTCAGCGGAAGAAGTCATGTTTTAGTTCTTTTACTTTTTGGCATTGCTGTCAAAGGGGGAGAAGACTAATGTATGGGGAGAAGTCTGATGATAGGGGGAGATCATTTCAGAATCTCACAGCAATCCGAATCAATTAGGTCAAATCAATTGGTTTTGCCATCAATGCCAAAGGCGGAGATTGTTAGCATTATAACAGACAAAGAGAGATTGTTGGCATTTCAATAAGGATATTGAGAAGGTTGTAGATGATTATGGATATAACTGATTAAGGATGTTTACTTTCTTAATATTATTATTTTGTCATTGATGTCAAGAAATTGATTTTCTAATTCAGTATGATGTTGCCATATCTTAAGAAGTATGATTTGATGAGTATAAAGATGTCGGTAAAAGATACAGAAAGATTGTGATGAATAACGGGAGAAATAAGGTATTCAATGGGCAACTATTACCGAGTTAGACAATGATGAGATCATGATGTTTAGATTGTTTTGACATCCTACATATGTTGTTGATTGTAAGGCTAATACTATACTATGTTATCGAGCAAAGAACCTAGTCGGTAAACCCTAAGGAACCTAGTCGATAAACCCTAAGGTTATCGCTATCAGTTAATGAAGGCGAAATGTCTACCGAGTGAAGTTTAGTATTTACCGAGTTGCAACCAAGCTGTAACAGAATGCATTAAATGATTAAAAGCATTATTTAATGAAGGAAGCTGATGAGCTGGAATTGATTAAATGATTGGTATGTCGTGCATGAAGTTTGTTAAATAATCTATGGCAATAGAAGATCGACAGAAAGATCTATAGCTCAGATTGAACTGCAATACCTTAGCACAAGTTCCAAGAAATGTGTGCAAGTTCTAAGGCAAGATAAAATGTTTTCAGATCGAAGGATACATTGAACCTGGTCAAGTTTGAAGATCTGATGGCTATGACTGATCATGGGATATGTGATCAAGGAGATTAAGCGGTTTAGCAAATTGTTTATAAATAAGGAACTGTTGATAAACAATGTATGTGGGCAAGTGTAAGCACAGGGATACTACATGGTGATTACCGAGCACAGAAGCTTGAAGATCTATTTGATTAATAGAGTATAGAGACCAGCAAAGGGACAAGATAAGTCCTATGACTAGATTGTATTGAGCAAATAAGAATCTACTTTAGCATTTTAGATGCAAAGTTGCAGATATATTTTTATTACTGTTATTTTATGAAGTGATAGAAAATCTCTTAACCGAGTGGACTTAACAGTCTTATTTGTAAAACCCTCTAGCAAGGTGACATTCTGATTGAGTGTTTGAAACCCTTTAACAAGGTCACTTCTAACAAGGTAAAGATCCTAATAGATTTGAGGGAAATCCCTTAACTAGGTCACATCTAGCAATGTGTTTGTAATCTTTAACGGGATTTTCTTTTAACCGAGCATACTCTAGAAGAGTATATTTCTTAGTGGGTCCGAAATCCCATAGTGGTTTTTCCCTATTTGGGTTTCCACGTTAAATGTGGTGTTAAATGTGTTGTGATGTTTTCTGTTTATGAGTTTGCATGTTTTACAGTTTTGATTACATATATCTGTTTAAGCTATCAAGGTTGAATCTATTGATTTTATGGAAGATTAAGTTTGTATGATTCACCCCCCCCCCTCTCATCTTGTCAGCTTGGCATCTGTACTTAACAATTAGTATCAGAACTATTATGGTGACCGTGTTTGAGACTTAGTTTATTGGGATCATTGCTTTAGCATGTGTGGACCTAAATTGGGTCTCGGTTTATCTAAGTTATGGACCGGTTTCTATAACGTGTTGGAGGATGTTCCTGATGTGTTGCCGGTGGGATTTATGGATTGGTTTATATTTTTTTTTGCCTATGCCAACATGGTTCATCATTTGATAATGGGTTAATGTTTTGAATTTATTGTATTATCTTTTAGGTGGCCAACCTAATTGTTTAGGTCTTGGGTTGGTAAAAATATGATGTAAGATCTCATTGTAGATCATAGGTAAGGATGAGAATATGGTAGAGGAGAAAATAATGTAATAATAATTTATGCAAAGGATTTGGTCAATTATTGGTGATCAAGTTGGGTTTGTGTAAGAGGTTTTAGGCCTCTGATATTCAGCTTAATCGGAACTATACTCGGGCATGGGAGATGCTACACTTACAGTTCAATCTTCATTCTGGATTGTTGTCTGGTGTTATATGTAGTCGATGAGACTCCTTTTGTGATGAGCAGTGTGCTCTAGGTTGTTGGCCTTCCTGCATGTGCAGGCCCCTTGTTGTAATATTTATTCATTTGATCATTTGATAGATATTGTGGGTCTCCAATCCCACTGTGGTTTTTCCTCTTTGAGGTTTTCTACATATAATTATATGGTGTTATGGTGTTCATCTTTGTTATATTATTTATTATCGTTATATGCTTTCATGTTTACCGATTGATAAGTTGTTGCATTAATAAGGTTAAAATTCTTAATTCTGGTAGAACACTAATTCACCCCCACCCCCTCTCAATGTTCTTGGTTTCCAACAATTGGTATCAGAGCCTTGTACCTCAAAGGAATTTTAGTAGCTTGAGGGAGATCCTATTTCTGGAATCTATGGAGATCAGTTTAAGGAAGGATCTTCAAGTGGCTCTTGAAGACTATGATGCTTAAATATTGAGGAACATGAAGATACAAGATGAGTTGAGATCTATGAAGTAATTCATTTTTACCCTGTAGGAGAGGTTGTCAACTGCTCGGGCTAGAAGGAAAGAACTTTTACAAAATTGGGATGACGAAGAGAAGGATGCCCTTAAGGAACAATGTCAAAAACTGAGTTAGGAAAATATGGTCATGAAGAATGAGATGCAAGCCCCAACTATGAGAATTTCAAATGAGATTGAAGACTGGAAGAAGAAAGAAGAAAATATTTCTATGTCTCTGAAAGATGGATCTGAGGAATGTATTAGGTTGCTTCATGAGAATGATATGTTGAGAACTGAATTGGTACAAACATAGATCAATGAGCAAGAGTTGGAAAGAATGGTAACAATCCTAAGAGATGATCTGGCTATTGCAAATGAATACAAATATAAGTTCAAGGTTAGTTCTACTAAGCTTGATGAATTATTTAAGGATCGGAGGGACACTGGAGACACTAGAGGTCTTGGATTTGAGCATGGAGAGAGCTCTGGTACTACAAATGAAGACCAGAAGGTCAACTGAAATCAGAGGTCACCAGTAACGCATCCCAATAGATACAAATTTAATGGTAGATGCTTTGTTTGTAATATATTTGGTCATATGGCTAGGCATTGTAGAAATAGAGAAAATCATGATAGTAATGCGATTCCCAGTGAAAGTTCAAATTGAAATAAATATGGTCATAGGATAGAATATTGTAGAATGAATGTAAAATTTCATGCATGTAAAAATTTTGGATATATGGCTAATCAATGCAGGTCAAGGAATGGTCAAGGTTATAGTAAGGCAATTTGGAAGAACAATGTCACATGTTATGCATGCAAAAAAGGGGGACATATTGCTAAATTTTGCAGAAGCAAGGATCCACCGGAAGGTAGTGATAAATCTAATGAGAAGGGAAATCAAAAGATTGATGACACTCGAAAGGAGCCTGAGAAGAAGTGAGTTATGAAGTCTGACGCTCAACCGACATAATCAATTGCCCCAGATGTTCATTTGGCTAAAGGATATAACTCAGTTACTCAACCGACAGAGCAGATTGTTCCTGCACCGGTAGGAAACTCATCTGGTATCTAAGGCATTTACCTTAGGGGGAGGAAAATTGATAAGAGATCTTGCATTGCCCCTGGTAGTGGTCTGAAAGCCTATTTCAGATCTTTGGAAGTCAGTTTGAAGGTTAACGAGCAAAGATTTGTTGGATCGTGGATCTAGTTTGGTTTACCGATAAGTCACTTTATGATTTATGGTTTGGTCATACATCTACAGTTAAGCATTTTAGAATATTTGGTAGTAAATGTTATATTAGAAGAGATGATTTCATTGGCAAATGTGATCCTAGATGTGATGAAGGAATATTTCTTGGTTATTCTAATGAAAGCAAAGTATATAGATGTTATAACAAAAGATTGCTGAGAATTATGGAGAGAATTGTAATGTCAAGGTGGATGAGCAGAATAGAGGTCAAAGCAGAATTTATGAGCAAGAACTGACAGTGGAAATGGTCATAACTAAACCGATAACACCTTTATTGGAATAAAATGTTGAACTAGTTACTCCAACAGTATTATAAAATTCAACAGTAACTGAAGATCACGGAAGAGGAACAGAGAGTCAGAAGATTTCTAAGTATGTAAGGTTGAATCATTCAGAAGATCAGAAGAAGAAGGTTGGCAGCTGATGAGGTATGCTTAATTTCTTTAATTATATCGGCATCAGTTATTAAAGCATGTAAAGATGAATGTTGGATAAAAGCTTTGGAAGAGGAATCAGATCAGTTAGATAAGGACAACACATAGTCTTGGATGTTATTGGAACTTGGCTTGATTGGTTTGCAATGGATATTCTCAGAAGGAAGGAATTGATTATGTTGAATCCTTGCTCCGGTAGCTAGGATTTTCAGATGTTTACAAGGATTATCTGGTATGGTTTTTTTTTTATAATGACTTTACACTTTGAGCATGTTTAGATTGGATTAGAGATATAGGTAACTGGATAGGCTCATCTAGTGAAGCATTCTTTCTTGGAAAGAAACTTGTTTCATGGATCGGCTAGAAACAGTCATGTACTTATTTATCTACTGTTGAAGATGAGTATGTTGTTGTATACAAGTTCTCTAGGTGAAGCATAAGTTGAAGGATATAAGGTTGGATTGTGATGTACCAGTAGTTATTCACTGTAATAACTCTACTGCTATTGTCATCTGGTATTTCTATCAATTATAACTTTTTGAAGGAGTTGGTGGAAGCAAATGAAGTTAGATTGGTTTGAGTAATCATTTGAGCATTTGCGAAATAGATTGAGGTTTTTTCACCCCTCCAATAGAGAACTAATCGATGCTATTTGGCATCAGTCCAGTATGCACTATTAGAGATATTATTCATTCTGGATTGATGTGGGGATGCTACTACTGAGGGGTAGTAGTTAGTCTTGTGATTTAGTGGTTTATGTTTTTTTGCTTTGATATTTATGTCATATTTCTGGCATTGATGTCAAAGGGGGAGAGATATTCATTTGAAAAACATAAGGAGTTATATACATTAAGGGGAGAGATACTTATGTGTAATACAAAGCTTAATAGAGATATCAGTCTAAGAGAGATATTATTGGAATGAGGAGGAACAGAATTTCAGATTGGTTGTATCCCATTGGGGGAGTTTGGTTCAGATCTATGGGTTGTTAATTGGTACAGAGATATTTTGTTTATAACTTCATTGTCATATCATGTTGTGGGAGATTGTTGGTTGTCTTCCATTGGGGGAGACTTGTTTGGAATTTATTGGCACTTGGATTTTTTTCACATCTAGTGTTGCCATTAATGCCAAAGAGGGAGATTGTTGGAAATTTGGAGGAATTGATTATGTGTTGCATTGATGTTTGTCATTGATGGCAACACTGGCAACACCAACTACTTTAGCTGCTTTGGTTGGTCCCAGTGGGTTGTTTGGTTTCTGGTTGGATGTTGATTTGGTATGCTTTGGTCTAAGGAATTGGGTTGGATTCATCATTCATGTGTTATTGATGTGTATCACATTCAGTTGGTTTTGATTTGGTGATCAAATGTTGTCTTGTATGCTGGCAAACTTGGTTTGTTGATTCGGTGAGGGTTTCACCGGGAGAGCTTTGTTGAAGATCTTTAATGTTATGCATAAGTGGTGTTGGTGTGGCTTATAGTAGAGATTCGGGATGTTGATGGTGATCATGTTCAAGACTTGTTTGATTGGGATCATTGCTTTAGTGTGTGTGGACCTAAATTGGGTCCCAGTTTATCTAGGTTATGGACCGATTTCTATAATGTGTTGGAGGATGTTCCTATTGTGTTACCGGTGAGATTTATAGATTGGATTGCATTTTTTTCAGCCTAAGCCGACATGGTTGATCATTTGATTATGGGTTTATGTTATGAATTTATTGTATTATCTTTTAGGTGGCTGACCTAATTATTTAGGTCTCGAGTTGGTATAAATGTGATGTAAGATCTCATTGTAGATCATAGGTAAGGATGAGAATATGGTAGAGGAGTGAATAATGTAATAATCATTTATGCAGAGGATTTGGTCGATCATTGGTGATTGAGTTGGGTTTTTGGAAGAGGTTTTTGGCCTTCGGTATTGAGCTTAATCAGAACTATACTCAGGCATTAGAGATGCTACACTTGCAGATCAAGCTTCATTCTAGATTGTTGTCTGATGTTATATGTAGTCAGTGAGACTCCTTTTGTGACGAGTGGTGTGCTCTAGGTTGTTGGCCTTCCTGCATGTGTAGGCCCCTTGATGTAATATTTATTCATTTGATCAGTGGATAGATATTGTGGGTCTCCAATCCCACTGTGGTTTTTCCTCTTTTTAAGTTTTCCACGTATAATTCTATAGTGTTATGATGCTCATCTTTGTGATTACATTATTGCTTATTATTAGATGCTTTTATGTTTACCGGTTGATAATTTGTTGCATTAATAAGGTTAAAATTCTCCATTCTGGTAGAACACTGATTCACCCCCCACCCTCTCAGTGTTCTTGGTTTCCAACAGAGGAAACATTCATCAAAGCAAAAATTGATTTTGTGATCTCTCCTCCAAAGTTGCAAATTGCCAAATCAAATTTTCACCTTTACTTACAGAAATAAGGATATTCAACTTAAGAAGGTTCATATTAAGGCTAATTTTATCCAAGTTCAAATTATCTATTACAACTTCAACTCAAATTCAATTGTTGGCAAAGAAATATTGTGGGATTCTATTTCCATTTCAGCATAAAAACATCATGATACTCATCTTTTTCTTGGGAGAGGCTTCGATGTATTTCTTTCAATAAAGGATAAGATGGGAATAATTGTCCACCCTTTGAAAGTAATAGAGGACTTTAAAATCTTTGTATCCATTAATAGTTTGAAAGACTATGTCCCATCTAATGGTTCCATGAATTGGGAAAATAGAGGAAAATATTTTTTGCATATAGCTGAAAGGTTGAACAAGTTTTTTCTTAATCCAATTTGGATAACCCAATATGGTGTTTGATCTTTTCAAATCTTGTCCCTCTTTGGATAAAATCATTTTTCTTTAAAATTGAATCCAGTATTTGTTGTACTTACCAATTTATTGAAGAGTTATTTTAAATTTGAACAGATGTGTTTTAGGGACCAGCCTTTTCTTCCTTCTCTGAAATATTGGTGGCAATATACACCTTTTGTGCATGGTTAAAGAATGTTTCAACTCTGCAAGATAATCTAATAACTCAAATACAAGATAAGAGAATGGAATAAATTGATATTCAAGAATTTTTTTGCTACAAAGGAAGAATTATAGTACATCCAAAAACTATTAATGAAAAAATTAAATTAATTTTGAGATTGATGACAACACCTAACACCTCCAAAAACAATTGTAGTGTCAGTTGGAGGAAGTCATGAAGAGGGAAGAAATCTTCTAGCACCAAAAATCAAGACAATTGTGGCTTTAGGAAGGGAATAGGAACACTAAATTATATTTTGTTCATCAAATAAAATGAGAAGAGCCTCCAATTCAATTTCTGGGTTAAAAGCAACTCAGGGGATGTCCTAACAAATAAAGGTTTTATCCAAGATGAATCAGTTCATTTTTTTCTAATAATTTTGCAGCCCACTAGAATAATGCTGGCCCATAGGAGCTTTTTAGTCATATAACATTACTAATATCTAATAGGGAAAATATTGGTTTCCTAAAACCTTTTAATTTGAAAGAAGTTAGGAGTTGTTTTTTTCATGGCTCTTTATAAAGCTCTAGGTCCATATTGGTTTACAATTATATTTTTTTAGAAGTGTTGTGATTTTATGGGTATTGGAGGATTCTGAAAGAAAAATATATATTCTTAAATAATTTAATTCTAATTATATTGTACTCATACCAAAAACTTTAGCTCCCTTTTTTGTTGATTTTAGACCCATTTCTCTCTACAACACGGTTTACAAAATTTTCACTAAAGCTATTTATCTCTATTTGGTGAAGCTCATTCCTAAGTTTATTTGAGAGGAACAAGGGGATTTCATTGTGGGTAAGGAGACAGATGAAGGATCCTTAATAGAACATGAGATTTTACATTAAATCAAATGATATAAGCATAAGGTAACAATCAATAATTTACATATGTTGAATATGTATGATCAGATGTAATGCCCATCAAAATACCCTAGAGAATTTACACTATAATAGCCTTGAATGGAAAAGTTTTTTTTCGGGGGGGGTTAACTAACTAGTGTTTCGCTTAGCACAACTAGGCAATATGTTGAGAAATTGTTTACTAAATTTCTACTTAGTGTTATTAAATTTGTATACACATAAAAATTGGCTATGAGCAATTAAATAAATATTTTATATTTATTTAATAATTATTCTTCTATTAAATAGTTAATTTGAAAAGATTAATTTATTTAATTCATTTTTCGTGTCTTTCTATTAATTAATATTTTATTAATTAATTCATCTATCCTATTCTTCTAATTAATTAAATATCTAATATTTAATTATCTTCTCCAAACAATTAAATATCCAATATTTAATGGTTATTCTCCTATCCTATAGTCTCAAATATTAAATGATTTCTTAAATTATTTAATCTTTCTTATCCAACTCACCCTCCATCTCCACTTCATCTTCCCTTTGCCAACTCATCAAACATGTGTCTAAGGAAATTAATATTTCTTAAATATTAATTCCTCATTTATCTTCAACTTCCAAACTTAATGAATATTGTGTACATACACATATTTCATAACCATTTCCTATATTCTCTCCAACACCCCTACATCTTAGGAAGGACTTGAGTCCACTTGTCCTATCATGCCAAAATTTCCTCCAACCATCCCTAGATTCTCTCAGTCAGCAACTCAGTCAAGGTGAGATGAGTGAAACTTGTCTTCTCCTTCCCCCTTTCTCTCAACCTTCACCTTTGCTCACAATCATTCAAATATGCAGATCTAATCATGACCGTTGATCTAAGCCACATCATCTCATCCTCTTAAGGTCTATAAAATCAAGAGCTTCAGTTGAGAGAGAGTTAGTCTTCAAATCAATCATATGCATCCATGAGTTTTTGAAGCAAATAGCAAGTAGCAATAATCATTTAACAATTATCATATAGCATCATAGCATAATAATTTTTAGCATAATCATGTGGTATTTGCATATCATAATATCAGTTAACTACAAGTTATCAGTCCATTCTTCATATGCCATCTTGGAAGCCATTAGTGCATTGTCTGAGAGCACACCATCTGCAACCAGGAACAGTGGAGTTAGGACACAATGGGACATAAACCATGAAGGTAATATTAGTATTTTATTTCATATGTACTTCATGTAGTTTCATTGGTTGAATTTGGATTTTCTGTATGTATTTCTATTTGTATTTTGTGAAACTTACTTATTACAGGCAACATTTTGAGCATGAAATTCAAGTCGACACATTCTGGGGCCACCATGGGGCACATGGACCTCGCATATACCTTTTAAAAATCTTGCAGAAAGTTAAATTAATGCATTTGTAATGCGGATTCACGCATGTGTGAATTCTAACAATGCTTTTATTCTGCAGGTTAGCGCATTTGCCTTCTAGGTTAGCGCATTTGCACTCTAAGTTAGCACATGGGCATTATAGGTTAGCGCTTTTGTCTTAAATTCTACTCATTTGCATTACAGGTTCGTGCATTTGTGTCTTAGGTTAGCGCATTTGTCAAAGAAATCATGCTTTTGTATCCACAAAGCAGTGCTTTTGTAGTCGAGGATAGCCCTTTTGATCTGCAAGTTAGTTCTTTTGAGCAAAAGGATAGCGCATATGTTAGATTAGCGCTTCTGTTTACAAACTGACAAAAATTTCTTGCAGGTCCGAATGTCCAAGAAATCAGATTTTTTCAAATTACTAGCATGCATGTGCAAGATGGTGTTTAAGACAAATTTTATGCATTTCCTCATCTAGTTAATTAAAAATCATCATTTGGGAAATAATATATCATATCTTGTTCATCTAGTTTAACTAAGAGGATAAATCAACAGCATGCAACTTGCATTTTTAATATTTTCTCCAAAATAGTTGCACATAGACTTTTAAAAGGGCTAAAACAAACACCATGTTTGTTGGAGCAACATCTCCAAATAGAACTTAGCCAACAATTTCTTTTAAAACATTAAAAATAATGCTTGTATTTCATGTCTCGAAACTGGTAGGTATATGCTCTCCCCTTAATTGAGTGACCAAAAAGCCAAACCCACTCTTTTACGCTTTCTTTACTTTCAAGCAATTAAATCCTTTAGAGGGCCTGCCTTCTCGAGCTGCCTTGAGGGGGCCAGTGAGAGGGGAATGACCTAAAGTGGAAACAAGATAATACCGAGTCCTTCCAATCCACTATAAATAAATTGTGTTTGTGACGAAAGTCCCAAACAACATGTATTGATAAGTTCATACCGACACTATGTTTCCCCATAAACCCTATGGAGCCTAACCTCTATAGGTTGGGAACCTTCTGTATTTACAGAGCTAAAAGTACCACATGTATGGCCACATGGTCGAAAGCCTTTACTAAAAACCACTTGTACTAGTTGCCAAAATGGTTGAACCTCTGAAGCGGCTCACATACATATGGTTCTTAGTAGAGGTATAAAGTTTGCCATGGGGAGTTTTCATGGAAACTGGTGCTTGGCTGTCCCAAAGAATTGAGTGTCGAGGGTGGAGCCAGTGGGGTCAAGCATCTAAATATCCACTTTGAATAGTGTAGCCTCAGGGGAAACTCCACGTGATATTTAACAACTATTGTCTCAGCCTACCATAGGGATTTTACTTGCTTGTGCATTTTATTTATTAAACATTGCATCTTCTATGTCTGTAACATGTTCCAAATGGTCAAAATTTGAAGAAAATTATCATCTACAAGAGAACAAAAATCCAACGAATTGCTGAAAAAGTTTGATCGAAAGGGTAATACAAAAAGCATTCCAACACTTCAAATACTAGATCAAGATCAAAGTGTCAAGACATCAAAATAATTCTTGAAGTATATTTGTCTCTAAACCATCAATATTTTCGAACTAGCTCAAACAACTAGGTTACTAATCCAATAGGTTATACTCAAAAGGTTCTATAAACATCAAACATTTAACAAGTTATCGATTCAACCATATTAAGTGAAAAAATCAACATCTTTGTCAAGTTTCTCATCAGGATAATCAAATCCTCTATCACAAAGCTTGATCAAATCTATACTAGGTTCCTAATCTTAGATATATCTTTCCTATTTTGAACCTAGGTTATATCAAAACCAAAATTGCACCAACATTGGAATCAAACAAACTTGTGAATTGCCAAATGCTTATATGACTTTTAAGTATCACCCTAAGAAAAGAAAACCCAGTTATAAAGCTACTAAGAAAAGGATAAGATTCTTGTATATCAATCGCAAGATCTTATTGAAACATAGGACATTCCTACACTATTTTCATCACTACTTATGTGGCTGCAGTATAGAATTTGACAGTGAAATTTTGCAAAGACGTGCTTTTCAACAAAGAGATGCTTTATCCCAATGAACAAACAATAGTGCTAAGATCAACAAAGCATATCTTCCTAGACCAATAATCACCTATTGACTTTGTCCTTTGGAACTTCCAACAATTTTGAAATAATCACATGCCAGTTTGGACTAGAGCACAACACGAACAACTTAGAAAACAACAACAAATGGAGGAAGAAGATATTCCTATATTCCACACTCTTGGATTTACCATTGTTGACAAAGAAGAAGTCAATAGCACCATTAGAGACCTTGAGTAAGATTTCAAATTTGATAGGCTAATGGAAAAATTGTTGGCAAAACAAAAAGAAAAATATCTCTTGATGTTGGCAAAATTTGGAGCTAAACTACCACAAGACTTTAACATAGAAATCTTGAAACAAGATGCAGAGGCAAGTAACACCCAAAACACAGATGAGCCAAATAACGAAGATGTGAACAAAGAAAGCAATGAAGAAACAAGGAAAGAGAGGGATGACAAAAGAAAAGAGCATAGTGATAAGAGAACACACGAAGAAACAAGGAGAAACTATGTGGATAATCCATTATCAAACCTTACTCAACAAATACAAACTCTACAAAAATAGATATAAGACATGCAAAATGGGACAAGCTCCAAGAAATATTCATTAGAAGATATATGTCCATATCCTTTTGATAAAAATCGGAATATGATACCATTTCTGCAACATTGTGAGAGTCCTAAATATGACAAATACGATGGAAAATTTGATCCTCAAGATCATATTAGGGAGTTTTGTACTATGAGCATGGAATTTGCTCATGATGAAACTTACCTTATGCGTCTTTTTCCTAGGAGTTTAAATGGACAATCAATGGAGTGGTTTTCAAGATTACCATCCGGAATCAAATCCTTTGAAGAACTTGTGAATAGATTTATTTCACAATATTCCTACAATATAAGGAATGAAATAACAATGTTGGATCTTTACAATATTAAATAAAAGAATGGTGAATCTATTATGATTTTCTAAAAATGATGGAAATGCATGTTTAATAGGTATCCCCGAGACGTACCTAATCAAGAAAAAATGGACATATTCATTGATAATCTTATCAGTGAAATGAGTTATCGACTAAGGATGCAATGTCCTCCCTCTTTTGCCAAAATGATTGAGAATGGTTTGAAAATAGAAAACGCAATGGTAAAGAAAGGAGAACTAAAACTTTACAATAATTCATACAACAACAACAACAATAACAGCAATGACAAACCCAAGTTCTAGTCAAAGAATAGGAATGTTAGCAATGAAGGGAATGACAATAATAGTACTACAAAATAACAACAACCACTTTTCAATCTATCAAGTCAAATCCCAAGCAATAGAAAATCTAGAAAACAATAAAGCCAAGTCCTTTTTCTCCGATCCATGGAGGAAATTCACAAACATTGGAGAATCTTTGGAATTAGCTCTAAAAACTTTTCTTGCTAACAAATTGATTGTTTTTCCAAAAACAAGAAGTTATGAACCACCAGTCAAGCTCAATTGGTGGAATGACAATCATTTTTGCAATTACCATCAGAATAAAGGACACCTATCAAATAATTGTCAGAGATTGAAACACCTTATCCAAGATCTAATTGATAATGGAACCATCACAGTGGATATCCATAAGACAAACGAATCACACCTAGCTTTCAAAACTCCACTTCCAAATTATGACAAAAGTGAATCGTCCCAAATAAAATATGATAAAGGAAAAGCCAAAGTGAATTACACATATACATATGATGATGTAGTAAATGTGATCATTGTTAACGAAAATCCATCTTCAAAACCAATCAATGTTATCACAAGAAGCAAAGCAAAGGTTACCTTTCTAGGTAAAGACCCAACACCAAATCCACAACAATAAAATTTAGTAGAGCAATTACAACGAATACCTACTCAAATATCAATTTTGGAACTTCTCAAGGTTTCACCTATGCATAAAGAAATTTTGGAGAAACCTTTAGTGGAAACAACAATTTCAAAATATTTGGATGTAGATCAGTTCCAAAACATGGTAGGACACCTTATAGCTCCTCATTGCTTATCATTTTCTGAAAAATGGTGACGCATCCTTACAACGCCCTCACAATGCTCCTTTACATGTTGAAGTCTCCATAAATAAAACTCATGTCAAACGTATGCTCATAGATGGAGGATCTGACTTAAAAATTTGTGCATTAAGTTTGATAAAATCTTTGGGATATTCAGAGAATGCAGTAGACCCGAAAAAAGAAAATAACCATCAAGGCTTATGATGAAGCAGAATGTTCTTCTAAAGGAACTATTGTGCTACCAATAAGGATAGGACCTGTGGAAAAGGATACATTGTGTCAAGTTTTAGATTTGAACCTCTCTTACAACATTCTTCTAGGAAGACCATGGATTCACAAGATGCAAGCAATTCCTTCTACATATCATTAATGTGTAAAATTTCCTCGTGAAGGAAAAGAGATCACTATAATTGCAGATTCTAGTCAATATTTCAATAATTTGAAGCCTGCACAAGATACAAGAGTTCCACATAATAGAGAATTAGTATATCCTACCAAAGAAATTCAAGCAAAGTTATGGGAAAGTTTAGAAGAAAAACTCAAGTTAAATGACGAAGGAATGGGAAAATATTCTTTGCATAATTTTCCACTTTCCCCTAAGTCATATGGTAAGCCTACGAATATTCAAACAAAGCCATCAGAAAGATAAAAACATATGTTTAAAGGAACATTTGTTAGTGCTGGAACTCTTGAAGAAGAAACTGTAGACAAAGACATTCTTGGTTGGTTGTACAAGGATGACAAAACTATTGCAATAGTAGCAGAAGTCAATATTCCCATTTAACAATATGGTAAAGGATATGAAATCATGCAAAAGATGGGATATGAAGGAAAAGGACCAATTGGTAAGCAACATCAAGGTATTTCAGAACCTATTTGTCTGCACTCACAATCCACAAAAGATAAATCTGGGCTGGGATATCTAAAGTCTAATCAAAAGGAACATAATCATCAACAGCAAAAATGGAGAAAGAAATCAATTTCTAAAGAAGAAAATTGGCAAGAAAAGCTACATCAAGCAGCCGAAACAGTAACCAATAAACAAAAGAAGCAAGAAGAACATGAAAAGAGGAGGAGATTATCATCCAAGGTGAAGAAAAATCTTGTCAACAAGTTCTGAAAATACAAACAAAGGCAAAATTTGAACAAGATATTCCAGAAGCAGTAAAAATAGAGATGAGAGAAATCAGAGAACTTTTTGCACCATATGAGATTCCAGTCTGGTATAGTGGAGTAATCTTAGATCAGGATTCAAAGATAGATTCCAATAAATATGAATGGAGTCCATATGCCTTATCCAGTACATCAAGGAACACAATGGAGATCAAGCAGCTATCACGAAAGAAGACTTGTCTATTGTAGAACAAAAGATGAAGTTAGAAAGAAGATAAGAGCAACTCAGAATTCAGAGAAAAGAGGTGTATGCAAAAAGAAAAGGGAATGACAAACACAGAGAAGCAATGCCACAAGAAGCACAAACAAAGATCAGATATGGAAGAACCATAGAAGAATTAAGAGATAGTCAAGTTGGATTGACTATTAGTCTAGAAGAAGTTGAATTTGAAAGAAGACAAAATCTAGCAAAAGAATCCTCTTTATCACATACACAAGTATGTCAACTCCAAAATGCAAATGAGGTCAATCAAGAAGGAATTTGCAGTGTTAAAGATGTGTGTATTAATATAATCCATTCATTTAAGGGACAAACATTAGTTGAAGAACCACTTGAGTGTGAACTACAAAATGCTAATATTAATTTTGTTAAGACTAATTCGGAGACGCTTTGGAAAGACAATTCTCAAAAAAATTTAATCTATGAAAGTACCTATTCTATACCAAATTATGATCATTATTTCATGAACGTTGAAACACCTAATGATGACAGTGATTATGATTTACCCCTTCTACATCCTGAACTAATTGATTGGGATAATTTAGACAACCCCGAACTGAATGTCTTTTCCAATTATTATGACTTAGTCGTGTACCTTAACATTGTTGAACCCATCCCACCTAAGATATCTTCCATTGTAGAATCAAGTGATGTTTCTCATAGTCAGGAGAATGCTAAATTTTCCAGTTGCAAAAATAAAATAAAACAAGGAAAGAGACCTATTGTTGAAAACCATTTCATGGCAAAATTAGTTCAATCAAAAGAGAAAACAAAGGACGTATCTAATGGTGAAAACCTCCTTGAGGTGCTAAAAGATGGAAAGTTTGACATTCTTCCTACATATTTTCAAGAGAGATCTGCTATCCTGATAGAACCAATAGAAGTGGTAAACATTGGTACATCAAAGGATCCTAAAATACTTCATTTTGTTGCTTCATTATCAAAAAAAGAGAGGAAAGAATACATGAAATTCTTTACACAAAAACAAACAAATTTTGCTTGGTCTTATGCAGATATGCTAGGACTTAACCCAGATCTTATCATGAATCATCTTAATGTGGATTTAAAAGCAAAACCTGTCAAGCAGAAGCTAAGAAAGATGCATCTGCATATTGCTCTTCTTGTAAAAATCGAGCTGAAGAAACTATTAGAAGTGGGTTTCATAAGACCCGTTGCTTATCTAGAATGGGTTTCAAGTATTGTACCAGTATCAAAACTAGATAAAAGCATAAGGGTTTGTACAGATTTCAGAGATCTAAATAAAGCATGTCCAAAAGATGATTTCTCGCTACCAAACATTGATATCATAGTGGACTTATCAGCAGGACATGAGATGTTTTCATTAATGGATGGCTTCTCAGGATATAATCAAATAAGAATTGCACCTGAAGATCAAGAGAAAACAGCTTTCACCTATGCGTGGGGAAGATATTGCTGGAATGTTATGCCATTTGGGCTTAATAATGCAGGAGCAACTTATCAAAGGACTATGATGACAATTTTCCATGATATGATGCACACATTTATGGAAAATTATTTTGATGACATACTTGCAAAATCTTACACAAGAAAAGAACATTTGAACATTTTAAACAAGATTTTTGACAGGCTGGTGTATGCGGGAAAAGTGGGCTGATAGAATTTAATATGTGAAAATATTGTTAGAAACTAGTCCACACACACACAGGACTTCTTGGTGCAAGCTATGGAGTAATAACGTATTACTCAGCTTCCCAAGGAGGGTCCCATGGTTCTCTATCTCACAATGTCCCTCAAACCAATGTTTTGCTCTCAGATTACTGAACAAAATGGTTCAGGGATGGCAAATGCAAGAACGAGGGATGCTCTGATAGATTTTTAGTATGAGATGTATTCTAAGCTATGTCTGATTCTAGAAATGCAATAAACTAAATGATAAGATGATAGGGTTAGTATGAATACTATCCTAACATACTACATTTAGTCTATGATTGAACTAAAATGATAAAGAAAGTAATCTAAACATGCATATTTAGTCTAATTCCTGATCTAAAAGAGGCTAAATGATGAGCATATATGAAATGAGAAAGCTTGAGAGAATTTGAGCATAAGTGTAATGCTTCAAATTTGAAAGATGATTGTTTAGAATGGAGGAATGAGAGCTCTATTTATAGCAAAAACAGGGCAATGGATGGTCAAGATTGAAAGGTTTAATCAAGGGCCAAGTTTGAAAGTTGGGGATCCATGTGCACAATTGGCACCAATAAAATGGTGACAAGTGTCAACATAGGATTGGGTTGAGAGAAGGGGTTGGAGGAATTAAAGGCCTGAGAAGACCTCATGGTTATCTAAAGGATAAGGGTCAAGTCTAAGTTAGGATTACCCATTGGATTAAGAATTAATCCAAGGATAAACCTTTGTGCAAATGTTTAAGAGATAATCATGGTCAAAGCATTAATGGCCTTATGAGACCTTTGGGTTGGGTAGAGGTTGAGTCAAAACAAATGTTTTAACCATGTAGGAGGGTTTGAGTTAACCATTAATGGTTATTGGAGACTTTGAGGATTAAGTGGTTGAAGGTTGAAAGCCTTCAATGGTTATCAAAGACTTTGAGCCATTTAGTGGTTGAAGGTTGAAAGCCTTTAATGGTTATCAAAGACTTTGAGGTTTTGAGAAGTGACTTCCCTTTGCTTAAGGATGTGACAAAGTTTAAAGGAGGGTTAGGTTAATTAGAAGTGATTAGAAGATTCTAGAAGGGATTAGAAAGGGGTTTGGGATTTTGCAAGTGGATGGAGGGATAATAGGATTTAATTGAAATAAAGTATTTTATTCAATTTGGTTGCAATTAAATAAATTTGATTTATTCAATTTGGGATAACTATTTAATTAAATTTGAATTTAATTAAAAGTGGATACGGGGAATTTAATTAAATAAAATGATTTATTCATTAAATGGATATAGTGAATTCAATTTACATAAATTGAGTAATTTACTTAATTAAATAGAGGAATGTGGATAATTTAATTAAATTGGATTTAATTAAATAGAGAAATGAACATAAAATATTCATTTAGGAATATGGTCATTTTTATATGTCTATATTTTGCCCCTCTTTGAAGTGACATGTGTGCACATGTTATTTCAAAGAAAATGATGCCTTATCATGATTTATGATCAAATGCAATTTTTGTGTCGTTCTTTTGATTTGCCAGTCGTCCCCCAGATTTGATGTGATGCCCCAGATTTGATGTGATGCCCCAGATTTGATATTTGATGGTGATGCCCCCTCGGGAGATGAATCAATATTTTGAAAAAAAAATTAAAAAAATTTATTTTAATTTGATGAGTTGCATATGATGTGTATGATTTCGTGCATGTAAAATGTGTGTGAATTGATTCATCTCCCGATAAGTTACAAATTTTATGGTATAGGGGAGACCGCGACCATATCACAGGTCCATTGGGCTAACCCTAATTTCATTTTCCTCCTATAAAAGGGGAAAAGGGCTTGATTGAGACTCATTTGTGCTTTGTTGACTTTGGAGAAAGAGAATTTTCTCTAGAGAGAAAATGCCTATTCCCTATCATAGACACCGTTTTGAGCGCGTTCGGAGGTATCGGAGGCCTGCAGCGCATGGACCACTAGTAAGTCAACGTTTTTGACCCTTTTTTGATTTTTTATTTTGTCATTTTTAGTCAGCTTTTGAATTTCAATGTTAGGGTATAACGTTCTAGCGCGTCTAGGGTCTAGAGTAGTGCATACAAAGTTTAGAGTAGCGCATTGAGTTCAAATTTAGGGGTCGCGTCCAAAAAAGATATGTTAGCACATAAAATTATTAGGTTAGCACGTGCATGTAGAATAGCACATGGAAAGTGTTGGGTAGCGCATCACGTCAACAGGTTAGCGCGTAGGGGTGACCTAGCGCATAGGGGCCATAGGGGTTCGCATAGGGAAGGGGGTTTAGTGCATAGGACTAACCTAGCGCATAGGGCTAAATGGGTAGCACCTAGGAGGGGTAGATTAGCGCGTAGGCAAATTCTAGCGCATGGGGTGGGTTTGGTAGCACATGGGGTGAAAATTTTAGCGCGTAGACAGAGTTTAGCACATAGGGTAAATAGATTAGCATGCAGGAGAGGCAGCCTAGCGCGTGGGGGTGTTTTAACGCATTGAATATCTGTTTTAGCGCATCTGAAAAATTTGCCGATTTGAAAATTTGTTTTGTTTGTCTGTTGTGTTTTAATGAATTTATCCAATATGAGTGTTTATATAACTTGTTTTGATTTGTGATTTTCCAAGTTATGTATAGATATCAACGTGTTTTGTTAATTAGAATATGATGTATTTGCGTGTTCTGTTTCAAAGTCAATGTGTGTGAAGCCTGAGTTGTATTACAAGCCGATATGGGTTGGAAACTTGAGTTGTATTACAAGCTGATATGGGTGGGAAACTTGAGTTGTTTTACAAGTTTATGTGATTGTAGAGACTTGAGTTGTATTACAAGTTTTGATATGGTTTTTGAGAACTTGAGTTGTTTTACAAGTTGATATGAAATGATAGGATTTTGAACTTTGATTGTAGATGAGCAAATTGTTTCATGTTGTTGATGTAAGTTTGATTTTGATATCTTTGTTTTGATGTGGAAACTCATATTGGATATGTTTTGTTTGTTGACAGGAGCGATTGGGTGTGGTACAGTCAAGGGAGAGATTCCCGAGACCATGGACATTGATACCGCGGTTGTCACAGGCAGATTTGGACATTATTGACAGATGTGGATTGACCTCTCTTTTGGATATGCCTTGATTCACTGTGAACCGGGGGCTTTTGACAGCTTTGGCAGAGAGGTGGCATAGCGACACGAACACCTTTCATTTTGCCACTGGAGAGATGATAGTGACACCGGAGGATTGTTACTGGATTTTGCGCATCCCTGTAGTAGGGGCACTACTTCCCTATGAGAAGTCAGAGGAGGGTGGCACAAAGGCACTGCGTCACATATTCCAGGATGATACAGTTTGTGGTTATGAGATCCCTTGGGAGGAGTTTTTGGATTTGGATTATGCACCACTGCCATCTGTACTGGCAGGATTTATTGGGGGATTCCTTTATCCTGTTCGCAGGTCAAAGGGATTCTCAGTGGGATGGGGGTTAGTGTTGGAGGAGATGGTCACACAAGGCCGAAGGTTTGCATGGGGGTCAGCGATGCTGGCTCATTTATACCAGAGTCTACATAAGGTAGTGTAGACACCCAAAAATGGTCAACGCTTGCGAGGTCATACTTTAACAATTACGCATTGCCTCATTTTAGGTTTTTGTCTCGCATTAACATTTCTCCTATGATTCGCACTTGGTCTTTATCATTTGCGAACATCGAGTCATTCTTCTACATTCTTCAATCATCTCGTCCTCGAATTTGGTCTTATTGACAACACTATCCAGTCATGATTTGGATTGATTTTATCCTGTCTCATCAATGTGCGTATTCATTTGTCATCATTTTGGACATCGTCAATCCTAATTAGGATTTTGTCCTCTCATCAATCATTGCGATTGATTTGTCATCAATCATTGCTCTCTTGTCAATCTTATCATCAATCCTGTCAATCTTATCAATCGTATCATTAATCTTATCATTTTGGACATCGTCAATCCTAATTAGGGTTTTGTCCTCTTTTCAATCTTATCATCTGGCGATCGGTTTATCAATCTTGTAGTTTTACGATCGATTTGTCATCGATCGTTGTCATGTTCGATCTTGTCATTTTGCGATTGATTTGTCATCGATCGTGGTCATTTCCAACCTTGTCGTCTTGCAATCTATTTTATCATCGATCCTCGTCCTCTTGTCAATTTTGTCATTTTGCGACCGATTTGTCATTGATCGTTGTCTGTCTCAATTATGTCAATTTGGATCAATTTGTCATTGTTCCTCGTCAATTGGCGCATTTCTCAATCAAATTGTTTATCGCATTGGTCATTTATCAATTCAAAATCATGACATTAATTATCCTCAATCAAGACCTAATTGTCATTTTCGCATTTCTAATTCGTCTTCTAGGGTTTTATGATTTATTCATTTAACCTAATTTGTCATTTCTTCCTCTAGGATTACTAAATTATTTATTAAATCCTAAGTCTTCTCATTACAATTAAATTTTTATTTAGTTGGCTAATTATTCTTCCTCTTGTAAATTAATTAATAAATGACAAATTGTTAATTAATTTACCTAATTTCTTCTAATTCACTAAATCCTATTTTTCCATCAATTTCTAATTCCTAATTGTCATCAATTTCAATTTTCTAATTTTCTAAATTTCTAATTTCTTTTCCCTCCTATTTCATCTCCTAATTCTATGGGAATGACATTTCAATTTGTCATGAAATTGTCATAATTGATAATCAATCAATTTTGACATGGAATGTGTCATAATTTGTCATCAATTATCAATCAATCAAATTGTGCATGGAAAGTGCATAATTTGTCATATTTTGTCATGTTGATTTGCAATTTCCATTTGAATTGCATCATGCCAATCTTGTCATTTATCCAATTCTTCTATAAATTGGATGATTTTCAATCAAAGCTAATCCCGAATCCCGAATTCCTATCAGACTATCGAACTTATGCTTCTAGTACTCTTGACCAATAACCAACATCAATCTTGCTTTCAATTGTATGTGCACTTGTAGGTGAGATCCACAAATCCATTGAAGAGGAAAGAAGATCAATGGAGTCGCATGGAAGGAGCATTCAATTCTGCATTTGGTTTGCATAATCTTTCATTTTGAATGCTTTGTTTTCATATCTCTATTGAGTGTGCTTAGAATTAGGTTCATTTGCAATGAGTGCTCTCATGATTGAGTTATCATGTCTAGTGTTTTGATTGATCTACTTGCTTTGATGATTTCCTAATTCTGATGCTACATTAATTGGTGAACCCGACGTGAAAAACTAACCTTCTAATCCTCTTTATGGTGTCTTGAGTGCTTTCAAGTTGTTTTGCAAGTCAAAAAAACCAAAAATAGGGCCGTGCAGGGTATTCTGGACACTTCCGCGCTTGTGTCAGACATCTTGCGCTTGTGTCATGCATCTTGCGCTTGTGTAGGTGACATTTCACGCTTGTGTCATACATCTTGCGCCTGTGTCATGCATCTTGCACTTGTGTAAAGTCCAGAACAGAGGTGAAAAATGCAGTTTTTACTTGAAATTTTTGATGTTTTTGCATTCTGTTTTCTGTGTTTTGGATTTTGGTACTAATTATTTGTGCAAAATATTGGCATATGCATGGAAAATACTATAAATCAAACTACTAACATGTGTTATGCAGAATCGATGGTCAAAGACAACAAATCAAACCACTAACTTGGGTTTTGCAGGTTGCCTTGGAGAAACAACCAAACTGTGTGTTTGAGATTTTTAATTAGGCACTTAGTGATTTATAAGTAGGTTGGAATGAACATTTGTTTTCTTTGATTGTTAAGTGTGACATTGGAGTAGGAGAGTATGCTCTCATCCTTCATAGGGTGATCAGAAATCCAGATCTTCGATACCATGCTTGTGTTGTTGAGTGTGTGTCTCCTTTAGAGGGCCTGCCTTCCCAACCACTTTGCTTTTGCAAGCAAGTGATAATCATGAGAAGGGAATGACCCAAAGTGAGTATGGCTAGAATTCCTTGGCATTCTAGCTTACTATATAAAAATACCCGATGAGCGAAAGCTTTGAAGGAAGTGTTACGTGGGAATTGCAGTTACTTGGGAAGTGATGACCCTTGGACTCTTTCTCATATCAACATCTAAGTAGGGCCTCTTGGTCTAAATCGTGCTTGCGCGACTGCATTTGTTTGGTATCTTGATGGGCTTAATGTCTCAATCACGCTTGTGTGACATCAAGGAGTAATGCTTAACAGAAATCCTTACTAAATACCTTGTTTTTAGAGGCCAAAAACCCTTCTAGTTGCTTGAGAAGGACAAGTTCGGATACTTGGAAGAGATACTAAGTTCGCCATGGGGAGATTTCCATGGGGACTGATGCTTGGCTGCCCTGAGAAGTGAGTGTCGTGGAGGGGAGCCCGTGGGGTCAAGCATCTATGTATTCTCCTTGAATCTCATAATGAGTCTACCTCTCAAGTACCTAATGTCTTTGCCTACCATAAGAAATGTGTCAATGAGCATGAGTGTCTTGAGTCTAAGTTGAAATGTCTTGTATTCTTTGCTTGTCAAAAGTTGAATTGTATCTCATTTCAAGAACAAGGCAAATTGATTCAAAACAAGGTTAAACACAAGAACATTTCATCCAACAAAGTTTAAAACACTTTCAAACATGGTTGTCAAACATTCTTCAAAATCTTGTCTCAACATTCATGTCACTTGCATTTAGGTTCATCCTAGGTGTCCATTTTGCAAAGTCATTGTCAACTACCAAGGTTAGGTTTCACCTAGGTCATATTCCTTTGCATATCAATAAGGGTTATCCATTTGCATGTGTCCTCTTGCATTAGAGTAATACCATTGTCATTAATTCATATTTGCATACCCTAGGTCTCTTTATTAAACTTAGGTCATTATCATATCATATTAGGATCCTTTGCATAGTAATTATCCTTTTGCATATAGTGTCAAACCTAGGTCTTGTCATACTTGAGTAATCCAAATCTTTGATAAACCCTAAGTCATTGTTAGGAGGTCTAGACCTTATCAAGTCTTTTGTCCTTTTGTCATCAATATCATTTCGTCAAACCTAGCTTAGTATCCAAGCATATAGGGGAGACATTGTCATCTTGTCCTTTGTCATTTATGTCCTTTTGTCCTTTGAGGTCTAGATATCATTCCAATTTCCTAAGGGTCCCTCTCTTAGATTTGCATTCATAAGTTTGTCAAAATCTTCAAAAACAACCAAAAACATACATTGCATTTTCGTCTATTTAGTTTGCATTTAGTTGCATATCATACATTATCCTCGAAAAATTCCAAAAATATTGCATTTGCATAGTGACATGTCTATTGAAACAAGGTTCCAAGCACCAATGATGCAACAAAGTTTGACATATCAACCGACAATCACAATTCTATCCAACCCAACAACAAGGCTATATTGATCAAACTCTTTATGATGAAACAAGTCTTCAAATACAAAAACTAGAGGAGAAACTAGTGCAAGAACAAGAGATTTTGGAACAAAGAGTGAAAAACATTGAGAAGAATCGATCACAAATGTCCAAAATGCTTCGAAAATTTCCAGGTCAAAATCCAAAGATTGAGTCAATTGATGTAAGATCTCTTCTTGAACGATCAGACATACCAACTCTCCTCTCCCAAATAGAGATGATGAAACAATTACAAGAAAGGAGACAACATCAATTTCAACATTATGTGCCTCCACAACAAGAACAAGGTGTTTACTATCAATCAGATTTGCAACCAACACAACCAATGGTCCAATTTCAACAATATGTCCAACCAACTATACAATGTCCACAAATAGTCCAACCAATGGTGGAATATCAACAAGTTCAAGTTCAATCAACATATCAATGTCAACAACCACGACCAAGCATTCAAAAACAAAGGTTGCAACACACACCAAGCCAAATTTTGAACATGTCAAACCAAAATGATCAACATCTAGTTCGAAATCAAAACATGACATCAAATCAAAAACAAGAGTTCAAATTCCCGATACAACCATGTCAAAACCTTGAAAGAAAGGTGGCTTTATTGCAATGCTCTTAAGGAAACCACCAAGTGAGTTTATTGAGGAAGATCAAAATAATACACCTATTTCTAGCAATGCCTCATCCCCCCATAAACAAATTGACTCTCCAGTGGCATCTATCCCTACACCTTTAGAAGTTTCCCAAGAATCTTCTATATTGTCCTCATCAAACAATACACCCAAGGATGCAATTATCCAAGAGCTATCCATAATTGATTGCCAAGATAATCCAATTCGTGATGCACATCCTTGTCATGTTTCAGAAATACAAGACCCAATGCCACCATGCATTTTATTGCCATTACCTATTTTAGAGGACCCCATTCCAAGTCCCCCTTCCTCATATTCAAGCATTGATTCCTTGCCAGAATCCATCACAAATGTTCAAAGTGCATTTCCTTCATCCCAAAACATTGATCCCTTGTCAGAATCCTCCATGCATATCCAAAGTCCAACCCCATGTCAAGAGGATAATTTAGAGCATGAAGAAATGTGTCTTAAAACAGATCAAGATCCTAAAACCTTATCATCCCATCCAATTGTTGACGAGGACCCCATTTTCCCAGACACTCACGATGATTCCCCTATTCTTGTCCATCCTATCCAAAGTCCTATTGACACTCCATTCCCTGAGCAAGATCAAGATATCCCAGTTCATCCAATCCCAAACGATCCCCTTCCATTTCATGAACACAATGTCCTTTCAAATCCCATTGACATTCCACTTCCTAAGCAAGATCAAGATATCCCTTCCATCCTTTCCGATGATACCATTGAAAGTCAAGAGCAAAGTACCTTTGAAGAGGATTCCAATGATATTCCTCCTTGTCAAGATCAAATTATTCCTTTAAATCCTCCACAAGATCCTTTTGTTCCTCCATCTCCTTGTCTAAATGCTCCATATACACTCCAAGATCGTATTTCTTTTGACGATCCCATTATTTCTCCCATTCCATCTCTTGAAGAGCCTATCATTGAACCATGTCCACTACATGATCCTAATCCCCCTCATGATCCTGATACCCCTCATGATTCTAACATGTCAGTGCAAGATGTTCATGAAACCTCGACATGCATAATGGGTTCTTCCACTTTGGTGCAATCCGATCCACTTCAAGATTTCATTATTTCTCTCATATCATATCCACCTCATAATGGGCTCGCATCTTCCTGCCAAAGCAAAGAGTATCCTATTAGTCAAAATATTGATAAAGGCAAAGGGGTAGACCTTCACAAACAAGAACCCCTTCATATCAAAGAGTATACTAATGGTCATGGCTACAAAGCTCACACTCAAGGCGTTGGTATCCCTTCAAAGTCAAAATCCAAATGTCCACCTTCCCCATCATCGCTTCCATCCATTCTAGGTCCCTATATCCCTCCATCTCCTATGCAACATTAGCAAAGGCACACATCTTGGATAACCTTCCATCCATCCCACATGCCTCCATATCATTCCCATCCACACCAACATTCATTCCCTCTTCCAAGCAATTTGGATGCCAAGCATAAAAGTCGTAAGTCTAGAAATCCACATGTATTCAAGGATCAACATGTCCAATATAATCGACATGTCAAAACAAAGAACAATATGATCTATAAAGAAAAAGAAATATCCAAAAGGTCAGAAAGGCCCACTGAGCAAAATAAAGCAAAGTCAAAATATATATGGGTTCCTAAATCCCTTGTGCAAGCAATGCACTCCAAGGAACCACAAAAGCATGAAACATCAAAAACCATGTGGATTCCCAAGAAGCTCCTTGAAGCACAAAGAGAAACATCAAACTTGGCATCCAAAATTGCTATTCCTCCATCCAAACCTCCCAAGTCTATTTCTCCATCACCTCCTTCATCCATTTTGGGCCCTTATGTCCCAAAATCCCAAGCTATTCCTCCATCAAAATCTCAATATCCAAAATACGTCTTTCCTCCATCAATCCATCACCCCTCAAGGTGTGTGCCAATGTTGATCTTGCCTTCATTTCCATCCACTAAAGCCCAATTCTTCCAATATCCAATGCATATTTTCCATCCTTCCATCCCTCTGGTCCAATCCTTTGCATAAATCCTTGCCTTAGTTTCATCTCATTTTCCATGTCCTCATCCTACCAACGTCTTTGAGCATACTTTTAAAGGTCATGGTCCATTTTTTTTTAAGGCTACTATCCAAAAAAAAAAAAAGATGCTTGAGTCCTTCTTCCATCCCCTATCATGTGTCCATCTTCTATTGAAAAAGTTTTAAAAAAAAAAAAAGTGAAAAAAAGAAAGACAAAAAGAAAAAAAAAGTAAAGAAAAATAATTCGTCCACTGGTGAAAACCTAGCAAACAGGCGCCTTGGGCAAGTACCGTGATAAAAACCTGGCAAACAGGCGTCATGCGTAATTTATGAACTTCTTGCACACCACACTTGGGGGCAGGTTTCGTCCTTCATGTCATTACCCTTCATATCCTATTGTCCCTCATGTCCATTTCCTCTTTCCACCTTTGATCTTGACAAGGCTGAGAATCATCATGAGCATCACGCATCTTGTTTGTAGCTTTTAGTCTATCATAGCTTTTGGTCATTTATCCATTTGCTTATTATACCCTTTCATCCATATTCCCTATCTTATTGCAACCTTCAGTCCATGTCCCTTATCCATTCTTGGTCTTGCTTATCCTATCCATATCTTATCACTATCCATACATTCTTTTTCATTCCTTGATCTTGATCTGACATAAGGACGTAAAATTTAAACATGGTTTCAAAAACCTCTTGGCATGTCCCTCATGCCATGTCACTGCTATACATTGTCATATCTAGTCTATCGTCCCATCACGCAATAGCCTTTGAAAATTGCATCTGCGTTGTCTCCATAATAAAAGGCCTTTTGTCTTCCATCTATCCACCAACATTTCAGAAAGCCTATTTATTCACCTATCATATTCCTTGCCTTGCCAGACACTGGGAAAAAAAAGTCATAAAAATTGAAAAAAGTCCTGAAAAAAGTCTTAAAAATTGAAAAAAGTCCTGAAAAAAGGCATAAAAATTGAATAAAGTCCTGAAAAAATCTCATAAAAATTGAAAAATGTCATGAAAAAATCCTAAAAATTTGAAAAATGTCCTGAAAAAATTCATCAAAATCGAATAATGTCCTGAAATAATCCAAAAAAATCGAATAACTGTCCTGAAAAAAATTCAAAAAAAAAAAGTCATATAAAGTCCTGAAAAAATAAACACAAAAAAAATTGTAAAACTCCAAAAACAAAAACAAACATTTTTCAATAAATTATTCCTTTTGTGCATAAGACAAATCACTGAGCATTCATCCAACAACACTTGCAATCCATTTCAACACTGTGCTTTAATGAAATCATGCATAAATAGATGAACTTTTTCAATCAAAACCAAACATTCAACCTGATCAAAATTGTCATCTCAATCGAATATCAGTATCCAAATCATTTGTCCTTGTTCCTATTATCATGGGTCTTATACAGGGTGTGGTATACTCGAAACCAGACTGTGTCCTGTCTTAGACGGGGTACCGCATTTCCTGAAACCAGACAGCATGATCGTCCTATCAGCCCGTTCAACTTTTGACAATGAAGATCAAAATGTTTGTTTGATTTGTTGGAATTTGTGCATCTTATCTTTTTAATTGATTTATCTTTGGCTTCTATCATGTTCCTATGTTGCTCGATGATGTCACTGAGTGATTTAGAGTGACTGGGATGGTTCATGATCCTTTTCTTTTTTTGATTATGATTGTTGCTTGTCTATGTTGTGTCTGTCTTTCACAAAAAGGGTTGCATTTCAGCTCTGGCCTTCAATGCCATGATGCTACGCATCCATTTTGCTACATAAAAATAAAGGTTCTCACCTACAAAGTGCATTACTGAAAGCAAGTTTTTCTTCATCTCTAACTGTCTTCTATCTCATTTTCTTCTTACTAACATTTCTTCCATCCGGTCGGATAGTCAGTTCGGTCTAGTGCTCCGATCTCCAAACATACATGTTGCATCCTACATTCATTGGTTAGTACATTTACATTCCATCACATATTACATCAAGCATTTTATCCATTTCATTTCATAAATACGTAAAAAATACATAAAAATACATCCATACATGTTCATACGCAATTCATAAGTCATTCATACTTGAAAAATAACTATAAATCATAACACATTGCATCCCATCATATCGATGCATATCATATCACATATCATAATAATATCGGAGTACAAAATTGGACTGTCTGTCCTAAGTATGGCCCGCAGGCTGACTACAAAATGGCAAACTACATAATGTCCACTGTCTGTCATACGGAGCACGTGCCTCTGTCACTGGGTGCTTCCTTTGTCCTCCTCATCCCTGCCATGTCTCGCAGATGATGTCCCTCCTGGTCCTGGCTGCGGTGGTCTCATCGGTCCACTCACCCCCATGCTGCTCAATGACCTCCGAGAGCGCGACCTGCTCTCTGTCCTCGATCGTGCCCGATATGAAGGTGCTCTCCACTCTGGTGGAACTGCACTCTCATATAGTGTCCTCCAATACAATCTCTCCTCGCCGGTCTCTACCAGCATCTGTGCCATCTCCCGTGCACTAGCATCCCTAATCGACCCAATGAACTCAGTGACTCTTTGTCCCTCTCGCTGTGCCTGAGCTATGGCTGTATCTCGAGCCTCTGTGAGTCTGGCTATCTCTGCTCTGAACTGCTCATGCTCTCTCTCCAATGTAGCAATCTGATCCTGCTGACTCTCTATGGTAGCCCTGCACCTGTCCATCTCCTCTGTCCTAGCTATCTTTGGCTCTATGGGAATATCCTGCAATGTCTCCTGATCCACTGAGTCTGGCTCCTCCTCGTCCTCCCCTCCACCATCTTCATCATCTCCCCCGTCCTCATCATCCTCATCATCCTCATCACCATCATCTCCCCCGTCCTCGTCATCCTCATCATCCTCATCACCATCCTCTCCCCCATCTCCGTCATCCTCATCCTCCTTGTCTTCATCATCTCCCTCCTCTCCTGTGAGTGGGAAGTCCTCCTGTCTCCTCGGTACTGGAATGTCAGGATCAGTCAAAGGCACTGGCCGTCACTGTGCGAACCATGTCTCATACTCCTCTGTAGTCCCAGCATCCACCACATCTGACCACCACTCCCACTGTCTCTGCTGTAGTTGTGCAAAGTCAGCATATGCTATACGTGGCTGAATCATACTCCCCCACTGACTCGTCTCTCAGTGAGATCGGGCAAAGCATGCAGTCCTCCTAGGTACATCCTGTCGCTCTCCAAACTATCGCCTGACTCTCTCTGGTAGGTACAACTCAATCACTCTCTGGTGGTTCACTGGTCGCCCAATCAGGTATCTCTCCTGTCTGCAATATGGTAACTCATCGCTATCATCTGACCATCCAGGGCACTCTCGATATGGCCTCCATATGAATTCTCCCAGTCTGTCTAGCTCATGTCGCTAGTATAGTATGTATCCAAATGAACCCTGTCTCAGTGCTCCCCCATAGCTATACACATATGGTCGGTGTGGTACAACCTGTCTATCTGTAATCAGTCGACATATGGCAATATGCTCGAATGCCCATACCTGAAGCAACGTGACTCCACAGCTCAATGTCTGCACTCCATGATATGCTATCTGATGTAGCTGGAAATACAACATAGCAAGTACACATGGTCCCCATGCATACACTGTCCCCTCTGTCGCCATCCGCTCTAGTACTCTTCCCCATCCAATAGGGAATCCATGTCCTCGTCTATCACCTGCTAGAAGACATGTTATCACAACCGCTATCACCGCATATCATCGGTCATACTCGGCAGCCATAGTCTCCCAGCGAATCTCCCTCTCGACAATGTCCAGATCATCTGCATCACACTCAAACAGTCTGCATAACGCGTCTCTCCCTGTCACTGGGTCATACTCTATCATCTCCCCATGTATCGGAATGCGGAGGATGCGCCATACGTCCTCTAGAGTCACCGTTGCCTCGCCAGTCACCAAATGGAATGAGGAGGTCTCCGAATGCCATCGCTCTGCCAATGAGGTAAGCAATCCTGTGTTTTCCCTAATCTCGGGCATGTATGTGATGTAATATATCCCCAGTCCAGCTAATGTGTCTCTCTCTGTGCTCCTGAGTCTGTGTCGTAACATGAAGCAGTCAGGTCGATTCTCCCGTGTGATCAACGGATACTGTCGACTCTGCATCACAATCGGGGCATCATTTTGTCAGTTCTAGGGTTTGCTCCTATGAGTTGCATATCCTCCTTTTCATGTCTCAATCAGGGTGTTTTTCATCTGCATTGACTTATCCCACCCTTGTTCCCCCTTTTTTTAGGTCATTTGCATGCAGTTTTGAGTTAAAATTGAGTCATTCATGCACTCTTGCACCTGTGTCTTCTAACTTGCGCCTGTGTTAGATGACCTGCGCTTGTGTCTTCCTACACAAGTGCAGAACTCCCTACACAAGTGTAGAACTAGATGACACAAGCACAGGAGTCCATTTTTGCATCCCCTGTGGGCCCCGCAATGTCCCGTAAGCCGTCAAAATTCATGAAATTCAAAACATGGATTTTCGAGATACATACCGCTACTCCTACGTCGTCCAGTCATCTGAATGTGCGTACACATTCTCTGAGGTGATCTGCCCTTGGAATGTTCGCCATTTGTCTGCAAGTGTCCTTGTCCAGAGCAACAAATTCTCCTTTTTAGCTAGTGCAAATGAGCAATTTTCACCCTCTTGGTCTCATTTATAGCTCTTTGTCATTGCATAGATGGACATGCATCCTCTCCATCTTATGTTGGTCACGGTCTTGTGCACCTTAAATTACTTGTCCTTCATGCATCCGATATCCGATTGTCAGTCCGTTCGATCCTATCATTTTTATCGATCAATTGGCCTCTTTTCTGCATGTTTCCAGCCAATTCCTCGAGGGGGCATGCATATGTCATTATCATTGTCCGGGGCATTTTCATTATTGTTCTTTGAAACAATGCTCAGAATCGCATTGTCTCAAAGAGGGGCAAAATGTAGACACCCAAAAATGGTCAACGCTTGCGAGGTCATACTTTAACAATTACGCATTGCCTCATTTTAGGTTTTTGCGTCGCATTAACATTTCTCCTATGATTCGCACTTGGTCTTTATCATTTGCGAACATCGAGTCATTCTTCTACATTCTTCAATCATCTCGTCCTTGAATTTGGTCTTATTGACAACACTATCCAGTCATGATTTGGATTGATTTTATCCTGTCTCATCAATGTGCGTATTCATTTGTCATCATTTTGGACATCGTCAATCCTAATTAGGATTTTGTCCTCTCATCAATCATTGCGATTGATTTGTCATCAATCATTGCTCTCTTGTCAATCTTATCATCAATCCTGTCAATCTTATCAATCGTATCATCAATCTTATCATTTTGGACATCGTCAATCCTAATTAGGGTTTTGTCCTCTTTTCAATCTTATCATCTGGCGATCGGTTTATCAATCTTGTAGTTTTACGATCGATTTGTCATCGATCGTTGTCATGTTCGATCTTGTCATTTTGCGATCGATTTGTCATCGATCGTGGTCATTTCCAACCTTGTCGTCTTGCAATCTATTTTATCATCGATCCTCGTCCTCTTGTCAATTTTGTCATTTTGCGACTGATTTGTCATCGATCGTTGTCTGTCTCAATTATGTCAATTTGGATCAATTTGTCATTGTTCCTCGTCAATTGGCGCATTTCTCAATCAAATTGTTTATCGCATTGGTCATTTATCAATTCAAAATCATGACATTAATTATCCTCAATCAAGACCTAATTGTCATTTTCGCATTTCTAATTCGTCTTCTAGGGTTTTATGATTTATTCATTTAACCTAATTTGTCATTTCTTCCTCTAGGATTACTAAATTATTTATTAAATCCTAAGTCTTCTCATTACAATTAAATCTTTATTTAGTTGGCTAATTATTCTTCCTCTTGTAAATTAATTAATAAATGACAAATTGTTAATTAATTTACCTAATTTCTTCTAATTCACTAAATCCTATTTTTCCATCAATTTCTAATTCCTAATTGTCATCAATTTCAATTTTCTAATTTTCTAAATTTCTAATTTCTTTTCCCTCCTATTTCATCTCCTAATTCTATGGGAATGACATTTCAATTTGTCATGAAATTGTCATAATTGATAATCAATCAATTTTGACATGGAATGTGTCATAATTTGTCATCAATTATCAATCAATCAAATTGTGCATGGAAAGTGCATAATTTGTCATATTTTGTCATGTTGATTTGCAATTTCCATTTGAATTGCATCATGCCAATCTTGTCATTTATCCAATTCTTCTATAAATTGGATGATTTTCAATCAAAGCTAATCCCGAATCCCGAATTCCTATCAAACTATCGAACTTATGCTTCTAGTACTCTTGACCAATAACCAACATCAATCTTGCTTTCAATTGTATGTGCACTTGTAGGTGAGATCCACAAATCCATTGAAGAGGAAAGAAGAACAATGGAGTCGCATGGAAGGAGCATTCAATTCTGCATTTGGTTTGCATAATCTTTCATTTTGAATGCTTTGTTTTCATATCTCTATTGAGTGTGCTTAGAATTAGGTTCATTTGCAATGAGTGCTCTCATGATTGAGTTATCATGTCTAGTGTTTTGATTGATCTACTTGCTTTGATGATTTCCTAATTCCGATGCTACAGGTAGTATACTTCGATTACGGCAGTTTATCAACTAGTGTGACCCTATTACAGGTATGGTGCTGGGAGCACATTCCAGTAGCGAGGCCACTGGCAAACAGGGACAGGCCTGCAGGTGCAGCATATGCCTACGGATATAGAGGTCTAGTTGTCCAGCGTAAGTTG
The DNA here is from genome assembly GCF_030272615.1 of Cryptomeria japonica. Classification (NCBI taxonomy): domain Eukaryota; kingdom Viridiplantae; phylum Streptophyta; class Pinopsida; order Cupressales; family Cupressaceae; genus Cryptomeria; species Cryptomeria japonica. Next base: position 788,392,084 of record NC_081407.1, read on the forward strand.
GGCAAACTAGAGCATTGGAGGAGGGTTTTTGATGACATAGATACGGTCACCTGGTGACCATATACAGGCTGTGAGGTATGGGCAGAGGATGAGCTGGAGATGCCCTTTGTATTTATGACCAGATATCTGATTAGGAGGACCCCATTCGTCATTGAGCGGTTTGTGGTGACCCGAGTTTTGAGGCAGTTCGGGCGCCAACAAGGTATTCCTCAAGGAGCGTGCCTGTATGCACGGCGCCAGCAAGATGTGGCCGATTGGGGGCCAACTATTGATAGTGTCGTGGTAGTGGAGGAGTTTGTGGGGTTGGCCGGGCAGATCTAGAACTATGCCCCAGAGATCCAGGATGCAGGGATGACAGACGAGTTCGCTCGATTGTTTGCTATGCGGGCGGTGGCTAGGATCTCGGATCCGGAGAAGATGAGGCCATCGTTTGATTTAGATGAGGAGGAGGGAGATGGGGGAGATGATGGAGATGATGGGGAGGATGGAGGAGGAGGAGGAGTTAGAGGAGCCAGAGGGAGGCAGGGAGGTAGAGGTGTGGAGAGAGCGGTGCGGCAGGGGAGGATAGACAGGGGGAGATGTGGATTGGCTATCGGAGCTGGGAGAGAGGGGAGAGTGGGGGAGGTGCTAGCTGCAGTGGGGGGTGAGGAGGAGTGGAGTAGACCAGCACAAAGGAGGAGGATGGATGTACTCCCACCTCCAGTATCGAGGACAGGCTGCGTGGGAGGGGTTCCTCCAGCACAGGTACCGCTGCGAGTTCGAGTGCCAGGTCATGTGGAGGATGCGCAGAACCGAACCTTGCAGATTACCGTTCAACAACTGCAGGTGCAGATTTTGATCTATCAGCGACAAATTTCTCAGTTGACCAGTGAGAGAGATACTGAGATAGAGTGGCGAGGATGAGCGGAGGAGGTGGTGTCCAGCATGCAGAGAGTAGAGACAGGTGGTCCTATGAGAGACACCCTGAGAGAGCTAGCATTGAGAGCCCAGGAGGTAGAGTACTATAGGCGACATTATGAGGCAGTAGTACCCAGGGATCGGTGAGGGGAGAGTTTTGCTCAGTCGAGATCCAGCCGATCTCGAGCTACTGGGTCACGATCAGAGAGCCGAGGTGTCACTGGTCCACCGAGACAGGACCCTCCTAGAAATCTAGGGGCGGGTGCATCTGGAGAGAGACCATCTCCATCAGGAGATAGTCATACTTGAGAGACATGATCTCTATTGTAGTTTTGGATCATTGTTATTCTTTGTACTAGACACAGTGTTTGGACACATTTTGTAGATGTTGATCATTTTTGAGATATATATACAGCACCATTTTTGATCATGTGATGTGTTTATATGGATGCATGTTATGTGGGTTATTTTATGTGATGATGCAATATATGATGTAATGCATGATGCAGGATGTATGCTTTTTATATGCTGTGAGATGTAGCTTGAAAATGAGATGTATGTTTTAATATGCTGCTAAATGTATCGTGATATGTAAATGATGTTAAATGATATGCAAACATGTTTTAAATGATATGGAATGATGATATGCAACTAATTGTAAAATGATGTGCAACTAATTATTTTTGGAGCATCCCTCATTCTGTATTTGCCATCCGATATAGCCATTTGTTTGCTTTCTTTGTAGATATCATCATTGAGCATTGATTTGTTTAGGATATGTTGAAAATTTATACAAGCATAACGGTATAATTGAACCATAATGACCTAAGAAAAATTTACATGATATTTGATTTTGCAAGATAGCACAAGCGTCAAGGTATAATTGAACCAGGACGACCTGAGTGCGTATTGCGTAAACAGACAAGATTTGATCATTTGTATGCGTGAAGTGGAATCAGGCCTTCAGTGATATTCGATGTATCATGTCCCGAGGCATGTATTCACACAGTACAAGTGATCGCCTCCTAGACAGAAGACTAAGAAAATATTGGAAATTCCCCTTGACCTCTAGCTGTGAAGCATTTAGTGAGACAAGGAAGAGAATCCAATAGTTCAAAAAAAGTTCAAAAAAATGCAAAACTAGTTAAGATTTTATGCTATAGTGCAACATTTAGTATTTCAGAAAATCATCCATCCTTGTGATTTTTGATTTGTTTGGTTTTGTTTGGCAATGAAGCGTAGTTGTTTGTTGGATGTCATGTTGTTGAGTTTTGCATCTAGTCTTGATGTCTTGAGTGTTTGCAATATTATTTACATGCCTCTAGTTGAGTGTACCTCTTGATGTGAATATATACAGTGATTCCAAGCCCTGGTGGATTAGTGGTAAGAGGATATATATATAGACAAATCAGGATAGTGTCTACGCTAAGTATGTCCTGAATGGATATTTGCTAAGTGTCAGGCGACGGCCAATAGTGTTTGTATGGATAAAATGGTATGGATATAGATGGAGGAGCCATTCTTTCACAAGAGCACCTATTGACCAGGTTTTCACCCTTTGTTTTTATTGTACTTTGTTTTTGCTTTATCTGGATTTTTTTATTTTTTTTTTTTTTTTGCTTATTTTGGCTTTTTCCGTGCACTAGGCCACTTAAGTATAGTACCTTTTCAGATGGATGTTGTTAGTTGGTTCGTCGAGCACATCTCCTTCAGAATTTGTTATCTGATAGGCACCTGATCCATAAACTGATATGATAACATAGGGACCCAACCAGTTAGGCTCAAATTTCCCTTTCTTTTCTCGATCTTGCTAATTTCTTGGATTTTCTTTAAGGACTAGGTCGCCAACCTTGAAGTTGCAGGGAATGACTTTGTGATTGTAGCTCCTGCATATACGTTACTGATATGCTTTGAGATGAGTATAAGCATATTGGCATCTTTCATCTAATAGCTCAAGTTCTTGCAGGTGGTTAACTCGATACTCTTCATCTGGGATTAAGCCTTTCAAAGAGACTCTGAGAGATGGGATCTCTACCTCCAGGGGTAAAATAGCCTCTGATCCATATACCAATGAGTATGGTGTTGCTCTGGTAGGTGTGCAGATGCTGGTCCTGTATGCCCAAAGTGCTAGATTGAGTTGTGCATGTCAATCTTTGCCTGCATCATTCACTGTTTTCTTGAGGATTTTCAGTATTGTCTTGTTAGATGCTTCTGCTTGACCATTTCCCTGTGGGTAATATGGTGTAGAGAACCTATGTTGGATTTTGAATTTCTCACATAGTTCTTGGACATCTTGATTCTTGAAGGGCCGTCCATTATCTATGATGATTGAATTTGGAATACCATATCTGCAGATCAGATAATTGAGGATAAAAGAGGCAATTTGTTTCCCAGTCACTGTGGTCATGGGAAATGCTTCTATCCATTTGGTAAAGTAATCTGTTGCTGTTATAATGAACTTGTGTCCATTTGATGATGAAGGATGAATTGTGCCAACGAGGTCCAGTCCCCACTGACAAAAGGGCCAGGATGTTGTAAATGGCTGCAGTTCTTGTGCTGGTGCATGTATCAGATTACCATGGATTTGGCATTTAGGACATTTCTTGGCAAAGTGATATGAGTCTTTCTCCATTGTAGGCTAGTAGTATCCCATCCTTAGAAGCTTTTTAGCAAGAGTAGTGCCACTTGAATGTGTGCCACAAATACCTTCATGAAGCTCATGTAAAGCAGAATCGGAATCATGACGATCAAGACAACGAAGAAGAGTACCATTGAGACCTCAATGATATAAAGTATCAGCGGTAAGGGTGTAATGGGCAGCTTGTCAGATAAAATTATGTTTTTTATTACGGGATTGGTCAATGGGTAAGATATTGTGTTTGAGGTAGTCGTATATTGGTCCATATAACGGAGAATCTGAACCAGTCAAGGCATAGATAACATGGGATTCAGAATGGTCATAGGCGAGGGAGAATAGTTGCTCTACCAGGAATTCATAACGACTCTGTTGCTCTGGAATTTGTAGTAATGAAGCGATAGTAGCCATTGCATTGGCATCTTTGTTGTTCAACCTTGGTATTTGCTCGAAGGTGATGTGTACAAAATACTATTTTAAGTCATCCACCATTCATTTGTAGGGTAAGAGCTTGTCATCCTTTGTCTGATAGTTGTTATTGATTTGATTGATGACCAATTGTGAGTCTCCATAGACTTTTAGCTCTGTGATTTTCCATTCTACGGCCATTTTGATGCCTATGACCAATGCCTCATATTCAGCCACATTATTTGTGCATGGGAACATAAGCTGATATGATCTTGGCATCGTGTGTCCTTCAGGGGTAATGAATAGAATGCCACCCCCTGAACCATGTTGTGTATAAGATCCATCAAAGTATAGAGTCCATTGTTTAGTAGAAAGAGCAAGAACATCCCTGTCTGGAAATTCAATCTCCATGGTGTGTTTTCCTGGGAGCGGTGTGTCAGCCAACTGATCTGCAATTGCTTGTCCTTTGATTGCTCATCTTTCTATGTACTGGATGTCAAATTCACTGAGAATCATGACCCATTTAGCCAATCGGCCTGTAAGAGCCACCTTGCTAAGTAGATATTTGAGAGGATCAATTTTTGCGACCAACTTGATGGTGTGTGCTAGCATATAATGTCAGAATTTCTGAGATGCGAAGACCATTGTTAGGCAAGCCTTTTCAATGAATGTATAGTTGAGTTCATAGCCATTCAATGTTCTACTGATGTAATATATGGTGCGTTCCTTTCCTTGTTGATCCTCTTGTGCCAATAATGCCCCCAGTGATATATCTGTTGTTGAGATATATAAAAAAAGAGGCTTTCCTGCAACTGGTGGATTCATCAGGTATTGTTTGATTTGGTAAAAAGATTTTGCACACTTGGCCTCCCATTTGAATGGTACATTTTTGTGTAGTAAATGGTTAAATGGTAGACTTTTATCTGCTAGCTAAGCAATGAATCGCCTGATTGATTGAAGTCATCCTTGCAGAGATCTGAATTGGCTGATATTCTTTGGTGGTGGCATGTCCATGATGGCTTGTACATTTGCTGGATCTACTTCAATACCTTTAGCTGAGACTATGTAGCCTAGTAACTTTCCTGATGTAACCCCGAAGACACACTTCTTAGGGTTAAGCCTGACTTGGAATTTCTCCAATCGATCAAAAATCTTTGTTAGGATGTCAAGATGTTCTGCTCTGGTGAAGGATTTAGCTAATAAGTCATCCACATAGTCTTCCATAAATGTGTGCATCATGTCATGGAATATTGTGGTCATTGCTCTTTGATAAGTGGCCCCTACATTCTTTAAGCCAAAAAGCATAACATTCCAACAACACGTTCCCCAAGGACAGGTGAACGCAGTTTTATCTTGATCTTCAAGAGCTATTTTGATTTGATTATAGCCTAAGAAACCATCCATTAGTGAGAGCATTGCATGGCCTACTGTGAGATCTACAATTATGTCGATACTTGGCAGAGGAAAGTCATCTTTTGGACAAGCTTTGTTGATGTCTCTGAAGTCAATGTAGATTCTGATACTACCATCTAGTTTTGATACTGGAACAATGTTGGAAATCCATTCCGCATAGTCAATGGGTCAGATGAATCCGACATCTAAGAGTTTCTTTAGTTCAGTTTTGACCATGACTGCCACCTATGGATTCACCTTTCGTAGCTTTTTCTTGACTAGCTTAACTCCTGTAGAAATGGACAGATGATGTATGATTAAGTGTGGATCCACTCTAGGCATATTAGCATATGACCAAGCAAAGTTGATTTGTTGTCCTTTAAAGAAAATGATGAACGCTGATCTTTCTTCCTCTGTTAGAGATTCTGCAAGGTGTAGGTTCCTAACTGCTTCTGTGGTACCAATGTTGATTGATTGAGTGGGCTCAATCAATATGGGCGATCACTCATGAAAGTGCTCAGGAAGAGTGTCAAGTCTCCCATCGTTAGGTGCCTTAAAAAGGTTTTCACCCTCAGATACGTCCCTTATTTTTACTTTTTTATGATCTAGAGCTGCCATTGACTGGTTTTCAGCGTCAGATCCTTTATTTAGTTCATTTTTGCGACTAAGAGACTTGGCACTCCCTGGTTTGTAGACATCGTTATTTTGTTCACTGGTAGAGCCTGTTTCTGGATTTACGGTACATAGGTAATGGATAATAGATTCATCATTTGGAAAAATTGGTATATCATGGATTTCAGGTTCATCCCAGTCAATGAGGTCAGGAAAGACAAGTGGTAAGGAATCATTAGGTGGATCAAGTTCGACTACTGTGAGGGTTAGGACAGAGTTTTCATCATGATTGTTCTTGGTTTTAAAGAAGTTCAAGATTTTGTCGAGGTCTTCGATGGTATTATCCTCTACATATACTTGCTCATAATGTTCCTGTTTGCTTTCCTCGGCGTCATAGATATTCTGCGGTCCAAATTCAAGAGGTCTTGGGAAATAGATATAGAATCAGTGTCACTAGGGATATCTGTAGTAGCATTGGAGCAGGTACCCCATTCATATTCATTGGAATCAGTCTCATAGGCATCATCCCAGATTCTATCTATGTTATAAACTGGTATGTTGTAGGGTGAAAACAAATCTTTGATGATGGATACCATTTTGATGGTTTTTGTTGATTCTGTGTCAGATCCATCCTCTACTTTCTGAATTTGTTCATAGACTATGCTTCCTTGGGGAGGAATAACGGTATCTGGAGATGATATGATTTGTTCTTGAGATATTGGTGTCTGAATATGAGCTACTGCTGCAGATAGGGCCTTCTTGTGACTTAGAAGCTTTTCCTGATGTAACTTTTGATCCTGATGTTCCCGTGTCTTGCGGATTATTTCTGCAAATTCAAAGAGTGCTTCCTGCCAGGATTCTTCTTTATACTTTGTCTTTACTTTCCATTGAGGTTTTTTAGTTGTGTGTGGTGGCTGTTTCAATAGGAACGTGAGTTTAGAACCCAATCCTGCTTTGTTTCTGCTAGGTTGTGAAGGAAGATCTATAGGTTCAGTAACTCCTTCTTTACGTTTTCCAATAGGTCCTTTACTGCCATATCCCATTTGCTTCATGATTAAGTAGCCTTTTCCATACAGGTGTGTTGGTAGAACAATGTCCAGAGCGGTTGCTCTATGATCTTCTTCCTCATCTTTATATAACCAGCTAAGAACATCCTTATCTTCTGATTCATGTGTGAGAGTGTCCAATTGGATGAAAGTACCATCAAATTTAGTGATGGGCTGAGTGGCCAGATGTGTTGATGTAGTAGGCAAACCATGCGATCTAGGTGATGTTGGCAATTTGGCCAAACATAAAGGTTCCAAAGAGTATTCTCCCATACCTTGGTCTTTGATTTGCATTTTCTGCTTGAAGTCTCCCCATAAGGAGTTGGATTTTGCTGTGTGTGGATCTGATGTTGAAGATTGCTGCTTTTCTCTATTATGGGGAACCAAACTATCTTGGGCTGCCCCCATTGCGTTGCAATGTTGAAATGGATTGTGATCAGTTGATATGGAGATTTATTTTCCATCATAAGGAAATTTGACACACTGATGATACGTAGAAGGTACTGCTTGCATTTCATGTATCCAGGGTCGTCCTAACAAAATATTGTAGGTGAGATCAATATCTAAGACTTGACAGATAGTATCCTTTTGTACTGGGCCTACTTGAATAGGTAATATCACTGTGCCTTTAGAGGACCTTTCCTCATCATCATATGCCTTTATGGTAATTTTCTTGTAAGGATCAATAGATTCTTCTGAGAAGCCTAATGCACGGATAAGCTTTAAAGTACATATATTAAGGCCGGCTCCTCCCTCTATTAGGACTCTTTTTACTCGGTGTTTACAAACAATGACTTCGATATGGAGAGGAGTATTATGCGGATGGATTAAGGAAACATCGTCATGTTCGGAAAAGGTGAGGTTATGAGGTCTAGTCATATGGGCGACCATGGCTTGAAATTTGTCCGTATCCAAATTTTGAGGTACATTGGTTTCCAATAGCGCTTGCTCTAATATGTCTTTGTGCCTTGGTGATAGTTTCAGCAATTCTAGTATAGATATTTGAGCTGGAGTCTTGCGTAATTGGTTGACCAAGTCATATTGGATTTTTGGTATGGTAGTTGTAGGTGAAGTATGTCCTTTCAAGACATATTTCTAAGTCCGGGTTGTCACATTGACAGATTCATGATCATGCTAATCTCGGATGTTGATGACATTTACTTGATGATCTTCAGCGGATATGTGGTTGATGGTGTTGTTGTAGATGTGATTAATACGAGCTCCGCGTGTATCATCTGAAGTTGATGCTCCATCTTTGTTGTAATTTGGGAGAGGATTTTTGAAGGCTCCGTGATCACCATTTGTTTTGAGACCATTGACCGTTAAGTCACCTTGATCAATCATGTCCTGTACTATGTGTTTCAATCTCATACACTTGTTTGTTCTATGACCCTTGTTGCGATGGAAATCACAATAGTGCGAATCATTCCACCAAGGTGGTTTGATTGGGGGTTCATAATTGTTGATTGGAGGCAAAGACAGAATCTTGTTTGCCAAAAGTTCTCTGAATGCGGATTCTAATGATTGTCCCAGTGGTGTGAAGATACGCTTTTGGAAATTGTTTGTGTTGCATGAATTGGTGTTAGGTCCTGGATTCATGTTTTTGCTTTGAGTATCATTGGTGTTGTTTGTGTTGAGTTGTCCTTGATCAGTGTTTGGTGCATATGTGTTAGCATTTGGTGCAGCATTTTTAAGATTTTTCGTGTTCTGAGGATTTCTAGATAATGCAAGCACTGGTTGCTTAGATTTGGGATCATATGATTCGTTGTTGCCTTCATTTTTGTTTCGAGTCCAAAATCGAGATTTGTCAAGGTTGGTGTTGTTCTGGTTATTGTAGTTTGATGAGTTTGTTCCTTCCTTGTAGAATTTGAGTGTGCCCTTTTTGACACATGGTTCTTCCACTTGAATGCCATTTTCAATCAATTTAGCGAAAGATGGTATGCATTGAAGTTTTAGTCTGTAACTCATCTCGCCGTTCAGGTTATCAATGAAGATTTCCATTTTCTCCTTTCAGGAATATCTCAAGGATATCTAGAGACCATGCGTCGCCAGCGTTGAAGGAATACCATGAATGTTTCATTGTTCTTTTGTTTGGTATTACAAACATCTAGCATGGTTATGGCATGTTGGATGTTTTAGGAATAGTGGGTTATGAATTTGTTAACCAACTCATCAAATGATCTGACAGGTGGTGAGATTTTGGATAACCATTCCATGGTTTGCCCTCCCAAGCTTCTGGGGAATAACCTCATTAAATAGGTGTCATCATGAGCAAATTCAAGGCTCAGTGTGCAAAATTCCCGAACATGATCTCGGGGATCACTTTTCCCATCATATTTATGAAATTTGGGAATGTTTGAGTTTGGAGGAAAAGGCACCATGTTCAAGCTTCTGTCAAAGGGGTAAGGACAGATTTCATTTAAAGAGTACCACACTGTTGTCCCTTGTTGCATATCCTGTATTTGCCTTTGCAACATTTGCATTTGTTGAGTAAGGGCTGCCAAAGGTATATTGTCTTGTCGAGGAAAAAGTTCTTGCCTTGTATTGGTTCTCAGCTGAAAAGGTGTGGTAAATGGTATATGTTGCTCTGGTGTTTCTAGCTCAGGTATACGCATTTCTGGTACGCATTGTTCTGGAATGTGTTGTTCAAAGTTATGTTGTTCAGGTATGCGAGTTTCTTCTTCTCTGTGTTGTTCTTGATATGCATATTGTCAAGATCTGGTTTGAAAAATGTTTGGGTCGAAATCTTCAGGAAGTTTAATGCCTTTGCTTGTAAGCATCAACAGATATTTTTCTTTGTCATTTTCCATGAGTTTTTCAACAAGTTTTTGGAAGGAAGGGTTTTCTTGACATTCCCGAAGAAGGGCTTCAATAATTTCAGGTTCTTCTAGTGGTGGAACTTCAAAAGGATTTGATAATCTGTGATTCATACTTGATTCCGCATGTGTCTCTCTTTGTTTGTCTCGTTGAGAGCGAGTAACCAACATTTTAGTAAAAACTTTCAGTGATGAAAGGGACAAAAGCCTCTTCGATGTGTTGCTTGGGTGTTGGTGGTTCTGGTCGAGATGTGTTATATGTGATGCACTCGTTGGGCAAGAATGCTGGATTGATCTTTCCTCCACGGTTCATGGTTTGATTAAAAGCAGACTTTTGACAGTATGCTCTTGTTTTCAAAGGTTCTTTGTCAAATTTGCTAGATTTGTTTTGGATATAACGTTTGACGTGATGAAGGAATACCCGATGAGATTTGAAGAGTTGATGATTGATGTATAAAAACTTATTTCTCTTGATAAATTTGGAAAAACTAGGTTGTTGTTTCTTCAACATGATGTTATGATAGAGGTTCTTTCTTCTCAAAATAAGGGGATTAGTCATGCATGAGTGATCAATGATTTCCTTTGATTGGTTTGGATTCAGTTGATTCTTGTTTTTGAAAATTTCAAATCTTACTTTATCAGAGTGAAGGTTTAGATGCCCCTTCATGACAAAGCGTGTCAAATGATATGGATAAAAGCTTCCCGATCTGGAAACTGGATTTGACAATTTGAGAATTTTAAACAAGTGTGTTTTGAGATAGAAATCCGTAAGATGGTAAAGGATTCTGTTGATACTGATGATGAAATTTTTGGATTATGATTGGAGAGACGTCATCTATTGTGCGATTCATTTAGGATTCTGACAACTTTTGTTTTGACACAAATTTTGCTCAAGAAATAGGTTTTTTTGGTTTGTTTGTCACTCTGTTTTGATGAAAACTGATGTTTGACGAAAAAGGCTTCTAAAAATATTTTTGAAATTTTCAAATTTTTCTCTCGGTTTGCTCTTTGTTTTCCTATTTTGGATCACGAGCTAGAACAAAGTCTACATGTGCTACTGAATTTACTTGATGCGCTAAAACAATGAGCACACGCGCTAATCTGCCCCTAGACACGCGCTAAAGTTTGATTTTCTGAAAATGGCGGTCTAATAGTTTCAAAAGTTTATGCACTATCCTGGGTCTTCTACGCGCTAACTTTTAAACTGTATGCACTAATGTTTCTATGCCACGCACTAAGTTGTTTCTTCTACACGCTAAAGTTAAGACTCTTGAAAATTGTTGTGGAATTTGTTCGAAAAAGCTACGCGCTATACTGGGCCTGTCACGCCCTAACTTTTAAACTTTATACGCTAATTCTTGGTTCCTACGTGCTAATATGTTGCTGCCACGTGCTAGACTATTTTTCGGATGCGCTAAAGGAATTTATACTATTTTGCCTTATGATAAAAACGCTACTATTTTAATTCCACGCGCTAATTTGAGGTTTGGATGCACTAATAGAAGTATTCCACGCACTAAGATGTTGCTCTTATGCGCTAGACTGCCTTGATTTTTCCATTTGGTTGATTTCTTAAGGATTTTGAATTTTGTTGAAAAAATTTCAAGTGTGATGGATGATTTTTTGAAGTAATAAATGCAAGCACTGCACAAAAAGTACAACCATTTTGCCTAATCTAACAAAAAGTGTATGTTCTGCGAGGATGTGTTCAAATCCCCAATGTTTTAACAGGTTTGGATACAAGTATACACTTCAGAAAGACTCTTTAATCAAGGGTCATAAATAACATCATAGCCCACTAGTCTTGATACTCCGTCAGCTCAAATAGTCGTGTCACCCCCTAGAGGGCACCCGTTTTTTTGCCTTTTGCCAGAAATTAACTCAAAGTGAATTGCTTCACAGTTGAGTAGTTATCTTGGGAGATATATGGTGAGTAATCTTGGGGGCGGATTCTTCCCCACCCTTGCACTATGATGTTATAAATGTCTGGTTACTGACTTAGTTCAAAGCTTCTAATTCTATGGTTCGTAATCAGGCTTTCCGTTCGGCCGTCAATGATAAACTCCCTCAGGAGGCTTCCCAACCTTTAGAACAAAGGCTTTATGTATCTCAAGGATACTGGGGGAAGGCTAATCACTGCGCGCAACCGTTGAAAAGGACTTTCATCACTTTCCACATTTGATTATAGTCGGTTGGAATTCTTGGCGTCAAAGTCGTTCCCCACTTAGGTTGTTCCCTTCACACCGGCCATAAATGGCTTTAAGAGTTGATTGCAACTTCTCGGGAAGGCAGGCCTGCTAAAGGTTTTAATGCTTGAATTACTGAAAGCTGTAAGAGTGGTCTGAATTTTTGATCACCCAGTTAAGGGGAGAGCATATTCTTTCCACTTTCGAGACAAAGCAATCAATTGGGTTTATTTTATCCTTTCAAATCAGTGATTTGCTAAAATCTAAGCGGAGATGTTGCTCCACAAAAACATGGTGTTCATTTTACCTTAAAAGAATGAGTTTCTGATCTATGAAAAGGAAATGGTCAACAAAGCAAAATTTCCGATTTGGAGGTCAACAAAAGAAATCATTTTTAAAATAAAATCCCCTGCTCTACCTGCAAGAAACTGTTAGAATCTTGCAAGCAAACAAAAAAAAAGAAAATGTTAGATGATTTGGGGGACTTCTACAAGTCTAAAATTTTAGTTCGGTTACAATAATTTTTTTTTGTTTTTGTCTGTGATGCGCTACAGAATGGACTGTACGCGCTACAATAAAAACCAGATGCGCTAAACTGATGTTCCTCTGCGCTATACTATTGCTTGGATGCACTACTCTGTGAGTTGGAAGCGCTGCTCTGTTCCTTTTCTTTCTCCCAAACTCAGTTCCAGAAATGTATGCGAGAAAAGTGGGCTGATAGAATTTAATATGTGAAAATATTGTTAGAAACTAGTCCACACACACACAGAGGACTTCTCGGTGCAAGCTATGGAGTAATAACGTATTACTCAGCTTCCCAAGGAGGGTCCCATGGTTCTCTATCTCATAATGTCCCTCAAACAAATGTTTTGCTCTCAGATTACTGAACAAAATGGTTCAGGGATGGCAAATCCAAGAACGAGGGATGCTCTAATAGATTTTTAGTATGAGATGTATTCTAAGCTATGTCTAATTCTAGAAATGGAATAAACTACATGATAAGATGACAGGGTTAGTATGAATACTATCCTAACATACTATATTTAGTCTATGATTGAACTAAAATGATAAAGAAAGTAATCTAAACATGCATATTTAGTCTAATTCCTGATCTAAAAGAGGCTAAATGATGAGCATATATGAAATAAGAAAGCTTGAAAGAATTTGAGCATAAGTGTAATGCTTCAAATTTGAAAGATGATTGTTTAGAAGGGAGGAATGAGAGCTCTATTTATAGCAAAAATAGGGCAATGGATGGTCAAGATTGAAAGGTTTAATCAAGGGCCAAGTTTGAAAGTTGGGGATCCATGTGGACAATTGGCACCAATAAAATGGTGACAAGTGTCAACATAGGATTGGGTTGAGAGAAGGGGTTGGAGGAATTAAAGGCCTGAGAAGACCTCATTGTTATCTAAAGGCTAAGGGTCAAGTCTAAGTTAGGATTACCCATTGGATTAAGAATTAATCCAAGGATAAACCTTTGTGCAAATGTTTAAGAGATAATCATGGTCAAAGCATTAATGGCCTGATGAGACCTTTGGGTTGGGTAGAGGTTGAGTCAAAACAAATGTTTTAACCATGTAGGAGGGTTTGAGTTAACCATTAATGGTTATTGGAGACTTTGAGGATTAAGTGGTTGAAGGTTGAAAGCCTTCAATGGTTATCAAAGACTTTGAGCCATTTAGTGGTTGAAGGTTGAAAGCCTTTAATGGTTATCAAAGACTTTGAGGTTTTGAGAAGTGACTTCCCTTTGCTTAGGGATGTGACAAAGTTTAGAGGAGGGTTAGGTTAATTAGAAGTGATTAGAAGATTCTAGAAGGGATTAGAAAGGGGTTTGGGATTTTGCAAGTGGATGGAGGGATAATAGGATTTAATTGAAATAAAGTATTTTATTCGATTTGGTTGCAATTAAATAAATTTGATTTATTCAATTTGGGATAACTATTTAATTAAATTTGAATTTAATTAAAAGTGGATATGGGGAATTTAATTGAATAAAATGATTTATTCATTAAATGGATATAGTGAATTCAATTTAAATAAATTGAGTAATTTAGTTTATTAAATAGAGGAACGTGGATAATTTAATTAAATTGGATTTAATTAAATAGAGAAATGAACATAAAATATTCATTTAGGAATATGGTCATTTTTATATGTCTACAACTGGAAAGATATCAATTGAGATTAAATCCAAAATAAATGTGCATTTGGGGTAACCTCTGGAAAGCTCCTGGGATACATTATATCAGCTCGTGGCATTGAAGTAGATCCTGAAAAAGTCAAAGCTATCATGGAGATGGAGTCACCTAAGAACATAAGTCAATTGTGATCTTTACAAGGAAGGTTGCAATCAATCAGGAGATTTGTTTCTCAGTTGGTCGATAGATGTCTTCCATTTACCCATCTTCTACATAAAAATGTTCCATTAAAATGGGATCTAAAATGTGAAGAATTTTTTTTGCGAATAAAAGAATATCTTATGAGTCCTCCAGTACTAATATCACCAGCCAAAGGGAAACCATTGTTACTCTATGTCTCAGCAACAAGTGTATCATTAGGTGCTCTCCTAGCTCAACATGATGATGAAGGAAAAGAAAGAGCAGTTTATTATATCAGCAGAACACTTGTTGGCTATGAATTAATTATTCCTCAATTGAAAAGATATGTCTAGCAGATGTATTTGTCACTCAGAAGCTATGACATTATATGTTAATTCATTCTGTGAAACTAATAGCAAAGATAGATCCTCTCAAATATTTATTGATCAAGTCAACATTGACAAGGAGACTAGCTAAATGGGTTATGATACTGAGTGAATTTGACATAGAATATGTTGATCGGAAAGCTATCAAGGGACAAGTCATCGCTGATCAATAGGCTGATGCACCTTTGCAAAATAACATGCCTTTGCACATCGAATTTCTTGATGCAGATATCTTGACAATAAGTACAAACTTTTGGGAATTATACTTTGATGGTTCTTATACCCAATGTGGATCAGGTGTAGGAATATTTTTCATCACACCTCAAGGACACACAATTCTGAAATTATATAGACTGCGGTTTCCATGCACCAATAATACTGTAGAGTATGAAGCATTGGCTATAGGGCTTAAAATGGCCATTGAATGGAACATCAAAGAACTACATGTCTATGGTGATTCACAACTTGTCATTAATCAAATAAATGATGAATATCAAACAAAGGATGATAAGCCTATGCCATACAAACAGCTGATAGAGGAATTTAAAGGACACTTTAAAGAAATTACATTCACCCAGATTCCCAGAAATGAGAATAAAGCAGCAGATGCAATGGCTACAATAGCATCTCTCTCGCAAAATAAAGAGAATCAACAGTGTTACAAATTTCTTGTGGAAGATATCTTAACCCCTACCATCCAATCCCAGCATACCTATCGAATTTGCCATATATCAGGAATTAGTCAATCCTTATATAGTCAAACCTACCAATGTTTGAAAGATCATATCCTTCCTCTTGAATTATCTCATAATCAATGAAGAAACTTTATCCATCAATCCTCTCGCTATACTATTATTGTTAATATCCTATATAGGCATGGTCTAGATGGTACGTTGTTGAGATGTCTTGAAAAAGACAAATCTAAGAGAGTTCTTAATGACATTCATGCGGGTATTTGTGGTACACACTCAAGTGGTTTAACATTGGCTAAGAAACTTATTCATATGGGTTACTTTTGGCCTACTATGGAAAGAGATTCATTCACCTATGCTAGAAAATGTAAACAATGTCAGATCCATGGAAATCTCATTCATGCACCAGCACAAGAGTTATATCCTATGACAGGATCATGGCCATTTTCACAATGGGGCCTTGATTTGGTAGGAAAGATCAATCCCTCATCTTCTAATGGACATAAGTTTATTCTGATTGCTACTAAATATTTCATTAAGTGGATTGAAGCAGTGCCTTTAACAACAGTGATAGGAAAACAAATATCATCATTCATTTTGAATTACAATTTGTCGCTATGGAGTTCCTGTGACCATTATCACTGATAATGGAAGACCATTCAAAAATCAAGATGTGAAAGAGTTATGTGAATAGTTCCATATCCAACATAGGTTCTCTACTCCATACTATCCATAAGGTAATGGTCAAGATGAGTCATCAAATAAAACTATCTTGAAAATCTTGAAGAAAATAGTTAATGAAGCTGGAAAAGACTGGCAAATTCAGCTAAATCCTGCTCTTTGGGCATACTGAACTAGTGTCCACACTCCAAAAGGGGCAACTCCATATTGTTTGGTCTATGGATCAGAAGCTATATTACCTATAGAAGTAGAGATACCTTCTCTATGAGTATCCTTGCACAGTCTTATACCAGAAGAATAACAACGAGTCTCTCGACTCCAGGAACTAGAACCGATTCAGGAACATCTCCAAAATGCAACAGAACATTTGAAAGTATACCAAAAAAGAATGACAAGAAGCTATAACCACAGAACGTATTTTTCAGATTGGAGATATAGTTCTAAGGGAGAATCCAAGAAATCAGAAAGATATGGAAAAGAAGGGAAAATTCGAACTGAATTGGCTAGGACCTTTTGTCATAGTAGCAACATATGGATCAGAAGCATACAAGTTATCTACCCCTGAAGGTGATTGGTTTGATGAACCTATCAATTCTATCCATCTCAAGAAATTCTATGCTTGAGATATAAAGTCCTGAAAAAATCAATAAAAAGCATATAAAGTCCTAAAAAAAATAAAAGCATATAAAATCCAAAAAATTGCAATAAATTTAGATGGTGAAAACCTAGTAAATAGGCGCTATCTAAGAAGAAGGTTCCTCCATCTATGAGATCGCTTTGTGCACCTATCCACTCCATCATATCACATCTATCACTTCCATCATATCCTATCTTATCCATTCCATCTTTCGCATCCATTTCTATGAACCATTTAGCAAGAAATATGCAGCTTACCAAAAGTTATCAGTCTTTGACATACTTGTCATAGTCATTGTCTTAGATTTTATCAGAATCAATCAATCTGCATTTGTATCCCGCCATGTTTTGGATCTTGATCAATTCATACATCCATGATAAATTTTTGTTTCTGCTGGGGGCAAAATCCTAATTCCTTTTGCTAAGGTGATCTTTTGAATCTTTCAAAATCCAAAACATTCAAAAAACTTAGAAAAACCAAAAACACCTAGGATTTTGAAACAAATAACGAGTAACAAAGCAACAAAAATCAAGGCATTCCATCAACAACTAAATCATGAAACTCAAAAAACTAAAAAATCAATCAGCAAGTAATAAAGGATTATCAAAGATCATTCATTAAGATGATTATATCAGTTAATGACCATAATAACATGTGAATGACATGCAAGATTCAGTGTTTATATCTTGATTTTATTGCTAATCATGTACTCTATGCAGCTCAAGGATGTCCATGACTAGAGAAGCTATGATGGAGCATGATTATTTTCTTTGATTGTTGTCTGTGGTGTATCTCTTGCTACGGTATGAACTTGTCTCAGGATATGATTAGAAAAATATTAAGGAGGACTTTCCAAGGAATGCATGAAAGGAGATAATCCTTGTCTGTTCTGCAAGCAATACTCAGGTCAACTTGATCCATTATATCAAGTTGCTTGTATTAACTTGCTATATCAAAATCCATGTAAGAAATACTCAGGTCATCTTGAATCATTATGTCAAGATTACTTTTATTTTCTTACAACATTTTAAATCTCAATGATGAAATCAAGCACTGTTACAAAGATCGCATATGAAGAATGGAAGTATAATTTTTAGTTAGATCATTTCATTAGTTCATTATTCATCTGCATTATAAGAATTCATGGTCTGTTGCATTATAAGCATATCATTTTATTAACAGATCAACAATCATAAATAAAGATTGAGTATACTTGGACAAACAAAAACAATTTGCATTTAAGCATTATAGGTGCATTCATTTTAGAATCATATTAATCATCATCCATTTCATTTAGTTGCATTTAAATCATTTGCATTAGTTTGCATTCAAATAAATACATTTCATTCATCATGTAGTGTATCATCATTATTATTTGCATTATCATTCCATTAATGATCATTTAGTTGTATCTTTGCACTTAGATTCATAATCATTATAAACATTGCATATAAAAATATAAAAACATTTCATATATAGAAATTTTTTATTTACATCATCATCATCATAAGCATTAAAACAATCATTCTTTTGCATCCCATATAGATCATTGCATTTGCATCATTAAAGATAGTCATCATTTTCATTTGCATCCAAGATCATCAAAAACTGAAAATCAAAACAAAAACATATAATCATTGCATCCATCTCATCATCACATAGAATAACATGCATAAAGAAACATCATCCATATAATCAAAGCATATAATCATAGCATATAGATCATCATCAAATAGAGTAACATGCACAATAATGATCATCATCATATGGAGTCCATGTCTGCATATAGATCATCATAAAACAATAAAAGTCCGAGTATACAATAATATCAAATAAACAATACAAGTGCCTCAAATCAAGTCACGGTTGTCCTGTACCACTAACAACCTGACTCTATTTGTCTTTATGGTTGTGGGTGAGAAGATCCTCCAGATGCCTGTCTCCCATGATCACCACTCCTCTGAGGAGGTCCCATGACCCCACTGCTGCTACTATCCATCAACACGGTGGTATGATAACTACCTTCTCTCTGGCTCTCTATAACTTCCTCCTCATATCGTTGTCGCCAGTGGGAAGTCTCCTTTCCAGCCCAAACTAATGCTCTAATAGTGTCAACCAAGAGAGTACCCAATCCAACCTATTGAATGTGATCAAGAAGGCCCTGAGTATCTTATTGTCTCCTAACATCTCTATCCCACTCAGTCATAAGAGTCTGCACCTATGCTCGAAGCTGATCAATTTGTGCTCTCAGACTATCAATGGTATCATGTCCTGGCACATCATGCTCTGGTGCACCCTGCTCTAGCATATTATGCATTGGTGCATCCTATTGTGGTGCATGAACGCCAATCCCCTCACCACCAACCTGTCCAACTGCTAGAATCTCGGTCTGAGTAACTCTCCAAACCTGTCATCTAGTCAGGGGAACATGATCCTCACGATCCTCATCATCTCCACCATGCGCTGCAACAACCCTAGGATATGGCTGAATCTGTCCAAAATCAATGCCTCTCCCACAACCTCCATCCCCACCCTCATCTCCACCTCCCCCAGCCTCATGAGTAGCTCTGAGATCTCATCTCCATCTCCATCTCCTAGAAACTAGATCATCTGAATCATCATCCTCATCTCCTGAGTTGGGAGGAGGATATGTTGGATCAGTAATGTGAGGAAATGGATGAGCTAATATATATTGTGCATAATCTACAGTAACCCCAGGATCAAGAATGTGTAATCTCATATCATAAGCCACTCTCGGAGTAGCAACAAACTCTGCATGAGCAATCTCAAATGATAATGAAGGTCCCCAATCTTGTATATCTCTGTACCACCAAGCATATATCATCACACTAGTAGGCATAGGTTGGATGATACCAAACTATCTCAAAGTGCTACCAATCAACTATCGCTCAACGATGTAAGGAGTTTGACCAATGAGATATCTACTATGCATGATAAATGGTAATGTTTGTGCATCATCCATCCATGGCTCACAATCAAGATATGGTCTCCAAGTAATACTATCCAATGAATCAAGCACCCAACACCAATACTCCATCTTACCTAGCTTACGTTGAGTAAGGATACTTGCATAGAAATATACATATGGCTACCTCTCTCCCCAAACTCTATGATGGATAGGTCACGTAATAGCAATATGCTCCCAGCACTAGATCTGTGATAAAGTGCATCCTATAGACAAACTCGCACTCTCATCATACACCACCTGATGAAGATCATGATATAAATGTGTCAGCATGCAAACACCCCAAGCATATTGAGTACGATGTTGCATCATACTCAAGAGAATCTCACCCCATCCAACTGAAAAACTTCATGATCTCCTATTAGGACATATAAATAACTTAACAAAATATCTCATAGGTTAGATTGGCCTTGTAATCATACATAATTTCATAGTGCAATTTCCAATGCAAAAACGGTTAGATGTGCCTCAATCTTGTAACACATTTTCATGTGCATGTCTAGGTTCAATGTATCTAGTAAAACATTTCACTCGGTGAATATCAACTCGGTGAGTTAACTTTACCACTTGGTAGCCATGAACCTTTACCTGGTAAACAGCTCGATGAATACTGTGTTTTGTGACTGCTTTCTTCAGTAACCGACTAGACTGTTCATACCGACTTCTCTATGTGTACCGACTACATGATTCGGTAATACTAACAGACTAGAATATAGTATGACTTTGGATATGAAACTAATGACAATTTGATAAGTAGTAACAATCTCCCCTTTTGACATTAGTTGAGATGTTTGACAAAAACTACTTACAAAGTCATAACTCAAAAAACTATATACTTGACAAAATGACTATACTTGACAATATGTACAATAGTCAATAGTATATGCAGATATACTCCCCTTATCATTATCCTATACATAACTCTGAATTTTGCATGTTCGGTTCGGTTCTGTGTTGTACTTGTGTGCTCTGAATGCTCTGTATATTCTGCTCGGTATACTCCCCTTGTATACAATACTCAAAATTGTCTTATCAAAACTGTACTACTCTCCAAGTGTCGAATTACTCCCCCTTTGTTGGGCTTCCCTCCCCTGTGTAGTAACATAATATTACTCCCCCTTTTTGACAAACATTAAAAACTTAATTTGCATCCGGAGGTGGTAACTGATCAAAAATAGTCTTATGATTGGTACGGGCGTCAGTGAGGGCAACTGAGAGTGAGTCCTTGAGACTTTCCATTAATGAGTTATGTGCTTGAATATCAGATAAGAGTGATATCAAGCCATCAAGAGTGCTTCCCTCTTGGGTAGTTGATAAGCTTGTAGCTTGGTTAAGCTACTCTTGGACTGATGAGAGATGAGGAAGGAATAATGTTTGAAGGGTCATTATATCCATCCTAATTTTATGCTCTTCATTCCTCAGTTCTAACTGTTGAGCCATGAGCTATTGTAGCTTTTTGTAAAAAGTCTAAACTAAATTAGGCTCAGTGGTCAACTTGGATGAGAGATCAGTGATCTCTTTCTCAATTGCATCAGTTTTATTTTTGATGTCTTTAATAAATAAATAAAATGTACACAATTTCTGGAATAAATAAAGAATGTGCTTGAGTTGAGGAGTCAACTTAGCAATGAATTTGACAAGTTTTACCTTGCCAACAGCAATTGATTTTTGGACTTTCTCTATCATTTTTGTTGTGAGCTCTTTATCCTTGAGCTTGCTTAGGTATTCGGATGCATTAACTCCAGATGTTTCAATCTGATTAAGGAGTTCATCCAGCTGAATATGGATGGCTGCATCGGTTGACACTGTTGCTGATGGTAGCATTTCTTTGAGCAGTGTCCTAACCTTTTGAAGTACCTTGTTCTTTTTCTGTATTGCCAGTTGTTTCTCTTGTTCGGCCTTTGCTTTGCATAGTTCGTCAAATTCAGTGAGTGCTTGCCCTTTTAATTTGGAGATGTCGACATTGGGCAACACGATTGGTTTAGATAAGTCAAATTTAAAACCATGCTTTCTCACCTTTTTCTCTTTTCCTTTTGTCTGGGGCACTAAGACAAGTGCTTGTGAGGCTTGCTGTCCCTCGGTAGGTTGCTCAGTAGATGCAACACTTTGCACTATTTCTGTAGTAGTTGCAGTGTCTTTGGATGGCTCGGTGCTAGGGATCTCAACTGTAATATTTGCTCTGCTTGTCTGTCCCTGAGACGATTGATCTTTTGTTGTGTCTATTGTAGCTTCAGACTTGTTACCTGTATCTTTTGTAGCTTTAGATTTGTTACCTTCGGTAACTTGTTCGGTGTCCTTGGGGGCTTCGATTGGTACTATTGGCTTCATCGGCGGATAAGGCTGAACTTGTTCTAAGACCGATTCACTAGACACAAGTTTTGCATAAGTGGTGCCTTCAATCATTTCTTGCTCTGGTGTGGCTTCATCCATTACATCTTCATCAATCTGTATTGTGTTAACCGGGTCTGGACCTTGCTCGGTGACATCAGGATCTTGCTCGGTGACATCAACAATTTCAATTTGAGATTGTTCACCGACATCCTTTTGTTTGAAGATCTCCTGCCACTTGGCCTTAGTCTCATTCTCCACATCAATATATAGCCCATTCATCTATTTTAAGGCCCTCTGTTTCACAAGAAATTTTGAATTGTATGTGGACAAATGCTCCTTGATTTCAGCTACAAACATGTCAGGAAATAAGTGGACAAGACTTCTTTCTCTTATTTGTCTCTCTGAATCCATTGCATATTTCCATCTGTTATCAATATGTGAGTAGAGTTCACTTGGAAGTGACTTTGCTAGTTCCAATGGTGCTAACCAAAACTTTAGAAGTGTACATATGACAACTTCTTCAATCTGTCATTTCTGATCATTGTTCCTAGACTCATACTTAACATATTTGAATCCTACAAATCCACTGTATTCCTTAAGATTGGCACAAAAGTTTTCAACACTGTGAATTTTTGCCTTTTTGCTCTTCACAATCTGGAATTTGTTAGCATCATCAGACTTTGTATCACTCGACTCTTTTGCCAAGATGAGTCTCTGAGTAGATTTCTTGTAATTCTTTGTTACCTTAAGAGCAGCAATAGTCTTTTGTCTCTTTGTTGGTGGATTCGGTAGGGTCTTTGTGATGTCATGTTTCTTTCTTTTTAGAACTTTTCCCTTTGGCAACTATGTGCTCAATGTTATTGCAGCCTCCTGTGCTTTTGATTCTTCCTCGATAATGGCAAGATTGCCTTTGATAGGTGTAGATGAGGATTCTTCTCCAAATTTCTCAGATAGAGCTTTTATCATCTTTGTAGCTTTCCTTGTAGCCTTAGGAACTACAATTCTCATTTTTACTTTCTCCTTTACCTCTTCATAGGTTCCATACCTTAGTTTAGTTGCATGCCTTGGCAATGATAGGTAGGCATCAATTTGTTACTGTGTGATATCATAATCAATTTCATAACCCATTGGTTGCATCAACTGAATCCTCGGTTCAACAGCATTTACATAGCAGTAATCAGTTTTGACTTTAAAACAAATATTGTCCTTGTATTTTTCAACCAGCTGTGGTGGGATCCTATACCTGTTGTACATTTTCTCTTGGAATTTGCTAAAGTAATCATCCATGACATCATTAAAGTTATCTCCTAACTTCTTGATGTAATCATTGATCTGATGGGTGATAGGTCGGTGTAGCTCCCATACTACTTTACCGACTGAGGGAAAGACCTTTTCAAAATAGAAAAACATACAGACAAGTAGTGAACCGAACTTGAGTGTGTTTGCCGAGTTGTTCTTCTTTAGCTTCCTTATTGTGTTCAGGTTCTCAAATAAGTTCTTTAGTAGTACTTCACACAAGTCTACTTTCATTCCCTTCTTTACTATTTTGTAGGCTAGGTCTGCTACAACACATGGTACACTGTTTTCCCTTGCAGATTGGAAGAAATAGTAACCAATGAGTCTAATTGCAAATTTCAATTCAGCATCAGTGATATTATTCAATTTCAGTCCTCGGTAATCAGATTCTACTCCGGTTAGACTAATTAGCTCCTTTTGTGATATCATTTTCTATGCACAAGCATGATCATAGATGGGATATCTGGTGATCAGGTGAATGACTTCCTTCATGATCTTGAATGGTTGCTCTTGTAGCCACATGAAATCGTCATGTACTCTGCTCAATACAAACTTAACCCATTGGGGTTTGAACACACGAGGATAGACTAGGGCTTCAGTTAATCCCTTGATTCTGATATGTTCCAATTTACTATCTAGTTTGTCGTCAGTGCATAGTTCATCATATGTGTCACTAATCTCTACATGACCGAGTTCCTCAACACGGCACTTGGTAAAGAATCTGACATCTTCTACCAATAAGACTCGATCCGGGATGAGTGAAAATGCAGTTTTATCATTCGGTTCTGAGGCAACTTTAGGAGTTAGGGAATACTTCAGAGATGGCTTCTCCACATTTTGGACAACTACAGGGTCTTGGATCTTGGGTGCCATGGTAGATCTCGAGTAAAAATTTGATAGTTTATCCTTAGGGTTTACAAGTAGCTTACTCTTCACACTTGGTAGACACTAGCAATTTGACTAGATCAAAAACCAACTAAACAGTGTGAATAGATTGATGTAAATACCTTGAAAATTCGCTCTGAATGAAGTTTGGTCGCTTTGATTCGCTTTGCTCTGCTTCTCAAAAACTTGGGTGAGTGAAAATGACCACAAAAACACTTTTAAGTACTCAAAAATACCTTATCGGGCTCCATGCAAGTTATGTCATGATATTAAATGCACTCGGTTCACCTTTTATCGATTTACTTCATTTTTTGTTTTCACCGAGTATCCAACTTTGCTTTGTTAACCGACTTGACAGGTTTCCTGTATACACCGACTTGACAAGTTTCCTATATAGTATTCAAACTTTTCTAATTGCATCTTAACTATGCAAATTTTGAATTCTGTTCATAATAAAATAGGAACTGTTATGATTTAACTTTTAAAGAATGCAGTCCCTTCATACCTTTTCTTGATTAATTTGAAATAGGTGCACCTAACTCGGTAGGTAAGGTGCTTTCTTCATCAGACATAATTTCTTTCTTTTTCCAAATCATCTTGAATTTTTCTTTTATCTCCTCAGTGTCTCTTCTCGGTTGATCTCTGCAATCTCCAGCTAAATGTCTAGCTTTGTGACAATGAAAATATGCCATACCGAGATTTCTCCATGATCTTCAATTGTTCATTCCAAACCTTATAAAATAGTTGGCACTTATATGTCCATATCTTCCACAACATTCGCACCATATCCTTGTATTGTAATCCCATGGTACTATTGCATATTGTTAGTAAGAATCTGTGTGAGTTCGATAACCTCTAGTGTTTGCTCGGTGTAGATACTTCATGTAGTTCTTTTGCTTAAACCAACATCTCTCGGTACTATGTCCATATCTATTGCATTTTTTACAAAACCCTTTGAATTTTGCGTTCTGATGGTGTTAATAGACTTTGTCCTACATTGATTAGGTATGTGACCATATTTTTTGCAATTATAACAATATCCATTGGACTTAGAGATATTTGGTTGCTTACCTTTTTTGATCTGGCATATGTTGGCAGTATGACCTTGATTTCCATAGCAGTAGCAAATAGGCTTCTTCCTTTTGATGTTATTTCTTTTTTCAGCTTGTTTTGATGATTCTCCTCTCTCGGTAGTATTAATTCCTTTCTCGATAGAGTCTTTTCCTTTGTAACCGAGTCCTCCATCTTTGTAGAGTCTTCTTGTATTCAGTTGCTCATCCAACATCTTTGATGCTTCATAACTTTTCTCCAATGATTCTTTGGATTTCTTTTCTGTATCAAGTTCACTAGTCAACCTTGATACTTCAAGTTTCAATGATTGATTTTCATCATTCTTCAAAATTGCTTCATGATGAGCATAACCTAGTTGATCTATCATATTTTGTTGAATACTAGTTAACCTTATGATTTCATCATCCTTATCAAATACTAGAGCTTCAAGTTGGTGTTTCTCTCTTTGTAGATCTCTTGCTTTATCCTCAGCTCTCCTTAATGCATCTAGATTTTCATTCATTTGTGTACTGAAATGTTCATGTTCTCTTTTCATTGCTTTTAGTTGATCAGCCAATGCTTTGTTCTTTTCTTTCAACATTCCAATCATTTCTTCAGTTTCTTCAGATATACTGTTCTCAGATGATGTCTCGATTTGTTCCACTAGCTCTTGAGAATCCTGCAAGTCATCAAAATAATCTTCTCCTTACTTTCAGAGATTTTTGCATTTGCCTCTGCATGTCTCCAATCACTTGATTTGCATTATCCATCTCTTCTTGAAGATGCACAATCCTCCGAGATTGTTTGTAGCCTTCCATTGCTAAGATCTTTCTCTTTAGGTGGTTAAACCCTTTTCCAAGATTCAAGCTCTGATACCAATTGTTAGGCCCAATATAGAAAGCTAATGTACTGAGAGGGGAGGGGTGAATCAGTGCTCCAAAATTTTTCTTTTGTGATAACCTTACTGTTATGCATAAAAAGAATAGTGCAGTAACATAAAATAAAACTATAATCAACAGATAACAATCATACATGATTCACTCCATAACACATATATTTTGGTCACGCAGAAACCTTTGGTTAGAGAGAAAAACTATGGTGGGGATGGCACCCACAACTTCACTACTACAATAATAAAGAATGTTCAGTTAGAGCTACATTTAGCTATTTCTGATAGCTTACCCTATTAGGAGTATTAAGATCAGTTAGATCTACCTTACTAAAGGATTTTTACAACACTATATAAGTGTAGCACCTGGTTAAAGGATTTACAATTTATAGACTTGGTTAGAGTCTTTTACCCTATTAAAGGTTTCTCTTACAACTTCAAAATATTACAATATAATCATTACAAATATCTGCAACTTTACATCTGAAATGTTAAAGCAGATTCTATGTGCTCTGAATAAGATTACCTAGCTTGTAGCATACCTCGGTAACCCATAATGAAACTCGGTAAACCCTTTTGTTTACTTTGTTCTTCGACTGTTCACTGATAGCCTTCTCAATGACCTCTTTGTGTCTCTATAACAGTCTTCCTTCATGCATACACACTGCTATCTCATTGCATCTCTTATCACATCATATCATGTCATATGTCTAACCCTAGAATCATGTTGTATATATAGATCTCTTATAGTGGTGATCTGATTCATTGCTTCAATCTTACAAAAAAGATTCTTTGAATGAATAACTAAACAAAATATCTCATAGGTTAGATTGGCCTTGTAATCATACATAATTTCATAGTGCAATTTCCAATGCAAAAATGGTTAGATGTGCCTCAATCTTGTAACACATTTTCATGTGCATGTCTAGGTTCAATGTATCTAGTAAAACATTTCACTCGGTGAATATCAACTCAGTGAGTTAACTTTACCACTCGGTAACCATGAACCTTTACTCGGTAAACAGCTCGATGAATACTGTGTTCTGTGACTACTTTCTTCAGTAACCGACTAGACTGTTCATACCGACTTCTCTGTGTGTATTGACTACAAGATTCGGTAATACTAACCAACTAGAATATAGTATGACTTTGGATATGAAACTAATGGCAATTTGATAAGTAGTAACAATATGCAGCCCACTAAATTAATCCATCATGAAATGCATCTACATGCTTTTTAATACAGCCTAAACTATCATTGTTCTCATGTGCAAGGTGAAATAACACATGACATTCACTAACTTATCTATGCACCTATGCAAGTACACAATTATCTATCCTCAAGATGCATCCTACTAACCTCATTAAGTCATATGATAAATGCAAGATTAATCCCCATTATCTAATGTTCACTCTAAACACCAAATCCAAATACTCCTAATCACATATCCATTCATCATCTATATGAGCTCGATATGCATTTACCATAATTATCCATATCTTAATGCATGATTATCAATCCATTAACTCCTATCATGTCCTATTATGATCTTTTCCTATCATCGTTCATATGGGTGTAATGCATCATATAAATGTTTTCTTCAATCCTTACTTAATGCATTACATGAAGTGCATACATTTCTATCATTTACATGCTTACTATGAGAATCCTATTCCTAGCATGACATATCCCTTCATGTACCTATTTTCTTAATGAATAAGACTACATATCATACTCATTAATCTTTACTTATGGCATGTATGCTTACTAACATGATAATGCATCTATGAACATGATATTATTCTTAACCCATGATATGATTCTATGTCACCGTATCCAATATGTATCTTTAGTAATAACATCATTCATTATCCCTATTACAATTTCAGCTTTATGACATACTTAGTTTCCATATTGTTTTATAAAGATCATGGTTACATAATATGTTTCTATCTCTAATCAATGTATAAATTGTACTATGGTTTCCCTTTAGTTTCATGTCACTTGTTTAAGGTTCTTGTATGTGGATTCAAACATTTAATTTGTATATAATTATCATTTCTAATGATGCTAATCCATTTCCATGATCTAAGTTTGTTTCCAACATAAAAGCATAACATGATAGAATCAACTTGAGGATCATTTCCTTATTCCATTAAGAACATAAACCATACATCATATACATTATATATATATCAATGTCACCTAATGATTACATCATTTGTCTAAGTCTAAACATAATCAAGAGTACGTTATGATTACAAGCTCATTACATGGCTCTTAAAACATGAGCATGGTTCATCTAGAACAAGTACGAATGGTCTCCTACAACTATTATAAATGCTTCCATCACTTATACATAAACATCAATATACATTGCAAGGGTATCATCATTTCAAATCTATGAATCATAATAAATATATTTGCTGCCATAAACATCCAATGCCATCATTATGAAGACCAAAATCCATGCATGAAGAAGAGCACCAACAAGAAGGAAACACCCCAATGGTAAAAAGAACCAACCATCCAACCAATGTGGAACCTACAAAGATCCACCCCTCATGCTAGGAGATGACACAAGGTCCCAACACACACTCTACATCTAGGTTGATAATTAATACCAAAGGATAAGACTACACAAGACTCTCATGCATGAATCCATCACAAGAAAGCACATTAAGAAACTCCCAAAGGCTAACAATACACATAACATTATGCAATGAAAATTAAGGGAACACATGTAGGGGTGGAGTTTCATCACATGCCATCCACATAACATAACAACAAGGCACAAGCCTGATGGACATGTGGACACATCTCAACCTATGCGACTAAGGGAGATTAGCTTGCTATCTTCATGGCCTTCTCATGCTTATCCTAAAACATCCTCCCTAGGACTAAGACATGAGGCTCAATTTAGTTATTATCTTATTAATTATCTAACGACCCATCTAATATTCATTTTAGGTTATCACTTGTATTACAAGGCAAGGTAAACCCCTGTGTGCCCTAGCGGTCTAGACTTCATGCATCCTTATAAGAAACCTCATCGATTCTATCTCTTGTGACCCCAGTCATCACAAGGAAGCCCACTCCGCCTAACATGGACCCATACAAAAAGGTATACATGCACAAGAGGCCCTAAAACCAAGTATGAAAATCTGAAAGGAAAACTCATAACATGCAGCCCAAACACTCATACATAAACATATCCATGAAATGAGACTACAATGTCAAAGATAATAGGAAAGGAGCCTCTTGGAAACAAACATAAATCAAAGGCCATACAATAGGGCCATCATAATCTTCTACAAACATAAAAGAAAAACCATAGCAAGGCCATTCACTTGTTGGAAACACAAACATCAAATTGCAGCCTACTCTCATGGCATCTCCACATGAGAGGAATCCAAATAATAACCAATACATGAAGGCAAATTATCATAAAGAATCATATAACCTCAAATTTGATAATAAGAAAATCTAGAACACAATAACTTATCATAAACTAGCCTCTGGTATAGAAGTTAACTGAGGAAATCAAGTCAAGATAAGAAAAAATACCAGAAAACTCTAAATACATAGTCATAGTGTTTTAGTTGTATCTTAAAAACCTAGATCGCAGTTTTCACAAAATTTACATAAAATTAGAAAACATCGTGGCAAAAAAGCCTGGTAAAATTCGTGCACACCCAATTTAGAATTTTTGAGATAAATTCATAAGAAAGTTGTAGACCTGTACATGAGAACAATCTCTAGATTGGGCTAAACAACTTCTACATAATCAATCAATCAAATCTAAACACTCTAGAAAATAAAAGCCACAAGGACAACCAAGCAAGTCACAAAGAATGCATGGGTGGGGAAACCATTTCCATAAACAACATAGAGAGAATCATAAAGATATATTGCAGATAAAACTATACATTATAAACCATAAGCAACTCTATTTCCTCATTCATTAACCATACCTATGCAAATAAGCTACGTCAATAAGCAGAATCTACCCAGCAACAGCAAAGAAATGCACAAAGGAGAAGCCATTGCCATGAGTGCACTCTACAGGAAAATCTATGAATGCATACAACCAAGCCAACATAATAAAAAGAAATATTTTCCCCATTCTCTTTAATCTAATACTATATTAAAAAAAACTATTCCCAGCTCCCAACAAGCAATCATTCACAGAGAAGACACAGGAAAGATTTTTAAACCAAAACAATAGTCTCAGACTCCAACCTAAAATCCCATGTGAAGGCAATGAGATTTGAAGAAGAGTTCCAGCAATCCTTAATCCAACAACAAGAATCAACACTCCAATCCCAAGCTCCACCAAAGCCAAAGAAAAATTACAGACAAAATTTGAGAGAGAATATTTTGCAGAGAGAAGATGAAAAACCAGAAGAATCCGAAAAATCCAAATGAAAAGCTTCAAAACCCTAGCCTCTAATCTGGCCAATCATATTATTTTATTTTGAAATATGTCTCCCTCTAAACTTTATATTATATTTTATTATTTCTCATTGACTTTTCTCAATGAGATTTTAAAAATCAAAAGGGAGATTAATAATAATATTCCAATGCATTAATATATATCAAGTGTGTGTTTATATTTTATGTTAACATATTGTAATGTTGGAAAAATGGTGAATGAATGAGATCTAGAGGAAATCCTTTTTTCCCTCCGAGGAGAGATGAAAGTTTCACTTCAGATTTCCCTTCAAACACATTTTCCACATTACATTGGAAGAGGGAGGAAAAACACTAGATTCAACCTGTATAAAAAGAGATTGAATTCTAAGTGATGGCAAGTGAATCCCCTCTTCCAAGATTAAGATTTGAATTGATTGAATTATGTACTTATGACCAAGTGTAAAAGTGACAAAGATTTGGTTATAACTCAAGATAGAAGCATAGGGTGAAGTTGTGCACCTAGATCTAGCAATAATCTGTCGAGACAAAGCCGCCCTGTGAATTTGAAGAAAAGTTATTCGGACTGTGGCGGGAGTGTACACAGTCCTCCGAAAAATCCATGAAATGAAAAGGGTTTTTCTACTTCTACAAATGGAGCCTAAATCCAAAAGTATAGCTGCACACCTGCAACCTACACACAGAAAAGAGAGGGAAAGGTGTTGGGATTGGGGGTTTGCCTTCAGATCAAATGCCAATTTTGGAACTAACCAAATGATGAAAGAGAGTACTTGCAAGTAAATGTAAATAAAAGACTGAAATGTAAATCACCTCAAGGGAGGTTTATATAGAAATGTTGATAGAATTCCTTGTATGGAAAAGAATGTTGAAATGAATCTCCTCTTCAATGGTTGAATCCTTGACTTGAATGCAACACCTAGCCTTGAAAGGAGACTTGAGAATGCTCAATGTTGGAAAATAATTCTTGAATGCTCTTGAATGCTTGAATACATGATCTCACGTATCTGTCTTATGCCAATATTGAAGGGGAAACGTGACTTATATACTTGTTAATTAGGGTTAATTGAATAATGTCCCATTGCAGGCCGACACTAGGGGAGTTTTCCCGCTCAATTTGCAACCTCCAAAGAACATTTTAAAAGGGTCCTACCTAAAAATGGGGCAGGGGATAGGGGGGCCACACCCCTATCCTACCCTTTTTTGCAGGACAGGATGTAGTCTAGGTAGTGTGGAGGGAAAGAAAGATGTAGTTCTCAGGTGTCGAGCAAGTCTATGGTCTCCAATCTAGATTAAAGATTTGAATTGCCTGTGTGAGGACCCTAATGTGGTTGACAATTGCAAGAGTCACAATTTCATGACACTACATTTAGCCCCCACTTTAGCAGTAGTATAAGCATACACCAATAATTTCAATAAAGTAAAAAGAAACAAGATTGAAAAACTTCTACCATGTCAAGGATGCAAGATGCACCAAGCCCCTAGTAGACTAATGATCTGACAATATCAATTAACAAAGTAAAAGGGAAGATCAAGAAGGGGAAAACCATGACTGCAAGTAGCAAGGTTCCCCTCACTATGAGTCATCAAAATTATGAAGCAAAGCCAAGTTCACTAAATAATTCTAAGTATTGAAAAGGAAAATATGAGTGGAGTGTATTCCCCCACGTTAAAGTGATTGTGCACACCTTATCGATAGTGATTTCTTTAAGGTAGGATACACCCAAGAGAGAGAAAAGAGAGGGAGCACATTATCACAAGGATTTA
The DNA here is from genome assembly GCF_030272615.1 of Cryptomeria japonica. Taxonomy (NCBI): domain Eukaryota; kingdom Viridiplantae; phylum Streptophyta; class Pinopsida; order Cupressales; family Cupressaceae; genus Cryptomeria; species Cryptomeria japonica. The sequence goes on from NC_081407.1 coordinate 788,424,429, forward strand.
TCCCCCAAGTGAGAAATAAACCCAAGGATAATGAACACAAAACATGAAGCACAAGGTAGTTTCTCTTTCCTCGGGGTTAGTAGGTTGTATGATAGCTCATGTATATCATATATCATATATATGTGTGTGTGTGTGTGTGTGTGCATATAATAATCATCGTTACCCAAAGAAAGGACACTACCTTAGAAGAAAGGGAAGAGAGGATGTCTTTCGAGTCAACATGAAAGAGACCAAAAAAGATCTCAACTTTGCATCATCCTCAAGTATATATTGAGGGAAAAATAGAAGAACAGGGATACACATAGAATAATGGTTACAAAGGAGAAAGAAAGAAGAGAGAGAGAGAGAGAGAGAGAGAGAGAAGATCTACAGTGCTAATATTGCTAATCTAGCATGACATCTACCTCCTGATCTTGCTGATCACTATTTTAGGAAGGCGAGCAACATGTTAGAGAAGCGACATCAAGCACGGTAGATGGAGCTATCACAAGATCCAAACAAGGACTATGCTCATGGGGTAAGTCATTTTGTTCGATTCTAGGAGCTAGGATTAGGGTTTGTGAAAATTCAATTGATAAATGCTTGTCGACATCAACATATTCATAATCACTATCAAAAGCATTAGGAGTTTTATTTCCATCATGAATAACATTTTCACTCATTTCCTCATCAAAATTTAGAGAAACAGGAGCAAGAACACAAAGAGGAGTAAAACCATCACATGTTTTATGCAACTTATGATTTGGAGATGTAGGTTGAACATCTTTCTTAGGAGAGAAGGGAATCATGTCAACTGTTGGAGTCTTGGGAGATGGGATAGTTTTAGGGATAACTTCATGATCTTGAACATCGTGTCTTTGTCAGCGTTCTCTCACACAACAGTCCCATCGAGTCTTAGTGGAAGACTGAGAAGGAGGAGGAACATTTGAAAAAGTAGGAATTTTTTTCTCTATGATAGTTGAAGGTTGAGATTGAGGTCTTTTAGGTTGGACAAGAGGAGAAGTAGGCCTCTTCTCTCTATAAGAGGAAGGAGGTGGAACTGTACCATATAAAGGAGGAATATTAGGTGTAGAAAGGAGACTAGGTCCATCATGAGAAGGAGGTACAGGTCTAACCTTAGGAGGAATATCGTTGTTCTTCTTAGGAGAAGGTACAGTCACATCCATAGGAGTATGTTGAAGATCTTCCTTAGGAGGGAGATTAGTTCTATCCATGAGGGGAAGAATTTTATCTTCAATTATGATAGGAATGTCAATTGTTGGGGATCTAGGTTAACTTGAGGATAAGATCACATCTTTCTTACATTTTTTATAACATTGAAAAAGAGCATCGTTCCTTGATGGAAGAGATTGAAATTTCTTAGGCCAAAAGAAATCAATAGGAACACTAGGGCTTCTTTTAGATGGACGAAATAAGCTATGGTTCACAGTTATGATTTCTTTATTATGAGGAAATTTCAAACACTTATGGATAGGAGAAGTAACAGCCTTCATAGAAGATAGCCAAGGATAGCCCAACTTCACACGGAATTTCCCAGAAGAGGATTTAGTATGAACCTTGATAGGAAGGGTGATAGAGCCTGTTGGCAATATTACATTATAACAGACAATGAAAGATTGTTGGCATTTCATATGGATATTGAGAAGGTTGTTGATGATTATGGATATAACTGATTAAAGATGTTTATTGTCTTGATATTATTATTTTGTCATTGATGTCAAGAATTTGATTTTCTAATTCAGTATGATGTTGCCATATCTTGAGAAGTATGATATGAAGATTATAAAGATATCGATAAAAGACACAGGAAAGAATATGATGAATAAGGTATTCAATGGACAACTAGTACCGATTCAGACAATGATGAGATCATGATGTTTTAGATTGTTTTAACATCATACATTTGTTCTAAAATGTAAAGGTTAATACTATACTATGTTATCAAACAAAGAACCTAGTCGGTAAACCCTAAGGAACCTAGTCGGTAAACCCTAAGGTTATTGCTATCAGTTAATGAAGGCAGAATGTCTACCGAGTGAAGTTTAGTATTCACCAAGTTGTTACCAAGTTGTAACCGAGCTATAACAGAATGCATTAAATGTTTGCATGCATTATTTAATGAAGGAAGCTAATGAGCTGGAACTGATCAATGATTGGTGAGCCATGAATGAATTTTGTTAATGAATCTAAGGCAATGGAAAGTCGGCATGAAGATCTATAGCTCAGATTGAACCACAATACCCTGGCACAGGTTCCAAGACTAATATGCAAGTTCCAAGGTAGGGTAAAATGTTTTCAGATCAAAAGATGCATTGAACCTGGACAAGATCGAAGATCTGATGGCTATGATTGATCATGGGAAATGTGATCAAGGAGATTAAGTGGTTACCTAATTGTTCATAAATAGGAAACTATTGATAAACAATGTATGCAAGCAAATGTATGCACATGGATGCTACATAGTGATTACCGAGCACAGAAGCTTGAAGACCTGTTAGAATAACATAGTATAGAAGCCCAGCAGATAGACAAGATTAGTTCTATGTCTAGATTGTATTGAACAAATAGGAATCTGCTTTAGCATTTTAGATGTGAAGTTGCAGATAGATTTTATTACTGTTATTTTGTGAAAGTGACAGAAAATATCTTAACCGAGTGGACTTAACAGTCTTATTTGTAAAACCCTCTAGCAAGGTGACATTCTTATTGAGTGTTTGAAATCCTTTAACAAGGTCACTTCTAACAAGGTGAATATCCTAACAGATCTGAGGGAAATCCCTTAATCGGGTCACATCTAGCAATGTGTTTGTAATCTTTAACAGGATTTGCTTTTAACTAAGCATACTCTAGAAGAGTATATTTCTTAGTGGGTCCAAAATCCCACAGTGGTTTTTCCCTATTTGGGTTTCCACATTAAATCTGGTGTTATGAGGTTTATGATGTTTATATGCTTTTGAGTTTGCATGTTTGATAGTTTTGGTTATATTACTGATATATATGTTATCGAGGTTGAATCTAATGTTTTTATGGATGATTAAGTTTGTATGATTCACCCTCCCCCCTCTCATCTTGTTGGTTATTGGATTTGTACTTATATTAAGTATCAGAACTATCAATTGGTATCAGAGCATTGGACTCCAAAAGGAAAGTTTAAAGGAACTTGAGTTAAAGATCCAAAGATGCATAAGAGGGATGCACCGAAGCTAAACAAGTCAACTTTCTCTACATGGCAGAAAAGGATGAAGTTACATCTATCAGGAGTTAGAGAATATGTTGTATACTATATGGAGAATGATTTTGTCACACCGAGCACCTATCCATTGACTATGGAATAGATAAAGGAAAAGCAAGAACATATTCAAGCAATGATTGAAATAACATTTGCATTGACCGACTCAGAGTTTAATGATCTAGAAGGCTGCAATGATGCAAAGGCAATGTGGGATAAGCTCATATCAGTATATGGAGGAGATGAACATGTTCAAAGAGAAAAAGTAGATAGTCTAAGAGGACAACTTGAATCTATGAGGATGAATGAAGGTGAGAACATAACTCAGTACAGTACAAGACTAAAGGAGATTGTCAATCAAATCAAAGGAGCAGGTGGAACTATTGAAGAAAAGGATATAACAAGTAAGTTGTTAAGAACCCTTCTACCAGCTTATGCAATCCGAGTCTCTACAATCAATGAATTGAGGTCTGTACCTAATATGCCAGTTTCTTTAGATGCTACTATTGGTAAGCTACATGCATTTGAGTTAAGTAATTTTGATAATAGTGGATCTTCAGTAAATAAAGTTGAATCTGCATTTAGTTCTTTTCATCTTGATGAATCTAATGATTTCAATGAAAGTAAGTATAAGTACTCTGAAGGAGATCATAGTGGAGCAAGTGAAAGATTTCATAAGAACATGGAGGCAGTACACAAATTGTATGAGGAAATCAAAAAGCAAGAAGAGTTTGAAGCACTATTAGCCAAAAGGTTACCGAGAGGCAAAGGCAAGTATAAAGGAAAGCTACCTTTGAAATGTTTCAATTGTGATAAGATAGGACATATGGCTTCTAACTGTCCTGACAAAGATTCTACCAAAAAGATAGATTACCGAGATGACAGACAGAAAGATAATCATTACAAAGGACACTGAGACTTCAGAAGAAGAGATAAAAAGACATGCTTAATAGCTAATGAGGAATCCAATGATGATAAATCAGATGAGACTGATACAGAGGAAGTAGTTTATGTGGCTATCAAAGATGGATCAGATGAAGAAAGGTATGAAGAAAAAGCCCTAATATCTCACATAAACACTAATGATTCTTGGATTATAGATAGTGGATGCTCACATCATATGACAAGAGATAAACACAAGTTTGTTATATTAGAAGATTATGATGGAGGCTATGTTAGATTTGGTAATGATGCACCATGTCCATTGAGAGGTAAAGGATCTATAACACTTCTTGATAATGCAAGATGCAATGATGTTTATTGGATTGAAGGTTTGAAATACAATTTGTTGAGTGTAGCATAGCTAAACAACATAGGTTACTGAATAGAATTTCAGAAAGGAATTGTCAAAGTTCATGATAAGAATGGAAAGTTAGCTGCTACCGAGACACAAACAAAAGGTAATACATTTCACCTTGACTCAACTCAGAATAAGTGTTTGCATGCAAAGTAAGATGATACCTAGTTATGGCATAAAAGGTTTTGTCATGTAAATTTTGATAATCTGATCAAAATAAGCAAGAAGCACAGAGTAAGAGGTCTACCAAGTCTTGAAAAACCTGAGAATGCTATGTGCCAAGGATGCCAGATGGGTAAGATGACAAGATCAAGCTTTACAAGTAAGTCTTACACTTCTAAGGGAATTTTAGATCTAGTGCACACTGATCTTTGTGGTCCTATGAAAGTTCAAAGTTATTATGGTGATAAATATTTCATATTATTTGTGGATGACTATTCAAGGATGATGTCAGTAATGTTTTTAAAAGAAAAATGAGAAGCTTTTCAAATGTTTAAATGTACAAGGCAAGAGTTGAAAATGAAACAGGAAGACAACTAAAATGTCTTAGATCAGATAGAGGAGGAGAGTTCACATCTGATGAGTTCAACTTATTTTGCAATGATCATGGTATTAAAAGACAAGTCTCTGCACCGAGAACTCCATAATAGAATGGAATAGCTGAGAGAAGAAACAGATCTATTGTGGATTGTGCTAGAACACTGATGATTGAAAAGAAGGTGCCACAAACATTTTGGAGAGAAGCAATAAGCACAGGAGTTTACACCTTGAACCGAGTTCAATTGAAGAAAGGTACTTTCAAGACACCATATGAAATCTAGTATGATAAGAAACCTAATGTTAGTTATTTTAAAATCTTTGGAAGTAGATGCTATGTTCACAAAGATGATAGAAATGGCAAATTTGATCAGAAAAGTGAAGAAGAACGTTTCTAGGTTATTCTTCTAGAAGCAAAGCATTTAAATGTTTGATTAAATCATCTAACAAAATAGTAGAAAGTGCAAATGTGAAAATTGATGAAGTTGCAGAAAGAAATGATGAAGGAAACTCCAAGGAACTAGAAGACTATGATGAATTTGTCTATGTTCAACCGAGAAGTCCTATTGAGAAGACTATTGAAGAAAATGAAGAGAATATCCAATTACCGAGTGATGAAGAAGATCATACAAAGCCTACCAAGTCTGTATTAGCCAAGTATGTCAGAAGACATCATGCACCAAGTCAAATTATAGGAGATAAGGACAATCCTGTGATGACAAGGAACAAACTGAGACAGAACACATGTTTGATATCTGAATTTGAACTGAGAATAGTGAAGGAGGCATTTAACAGTGAAGATTGGATAAATGCTATGACAGAAGAGATTGATCAAATCAAGAAGAATGACATATGGACACTAATCCCAAGACTGAAGGACAAAGATGTAATCGGTACAAAGTGGATTTTCAGAAACAAGCTAAATGAAAAAAGAGAGGTCATTCGAAACAAAGAAAGACTAGTTTGCAAAGGTTATGCTCAAGAAGAAGGAATTGATTATGGTGAAACTTTTGCACCTGTTACTAGACTTGAAGGAGTAAGAACATTGTTGGCATATGCTGCTTTCAAATACTTCAAGGTATATCAAATGGATGTCAAATCTACATTTCTGAATGGAATATTGGAAGAAGAAGTTTTTATTGAACAACCTGAAGGATTTGTTGAAGACAATAATAAAGATCAAGTATGTAAATTGAACAAAGCTTTATATGGTTTGAAACAAGCACCTAGAGCATGGTATGAAAGATTGCACTCTTATTTGAGTAAGATTGGTTTTATAAGGACAAGTGAGAACAGCAACATGTACATGAAGAATAATGAAAATGGAATACTGATCTCAGCCATATTTGTTGATGATATTATATTTTGTGGCAATGACTCTTTATGCAAGAACTTTGGAAATGAAATGAGCAAAGAATTTGAGATGTAATTAATCGGTGAGATAAAGTATTTTATAGGTTTACAGATACTGCAAATGAAAAATGAGATTTTCATTACTCAATCCAAGTACATAAAGGAAATCTTGAAGAAATTTGAAATGGAGGATTCAAAACCAGTAAGTACTCCTATGACTACCAACTGTAAATTGTCAAAGAATGATGAATCTGCATTTGTTGATGAGACACTTTACTAATCCATGATTGGAAAGCTACAATATGTTATTCATAGCAGACCAGATATAGCAAATGCAGTAGGTATAGTTGCAAGATTCTCTACAGATCCTAAGGAAACACACATGACAGCAATTAAAAGAATTTTTAGATACTTGAAAGGGACAGAGGATTGTGGCTTAGTATATCAGAAAGGAAGTGATTTTGATTTAAAAGTTTATACTGATGCTGATTGGGTAGGTAACATTGATGATAGAAAAAGCACAAGTGGAGGAGCTTTCTTTTTAGGAGAAAGACTAGTGAGTTGGCTTAGCAAGAAACAAGGATGTGTTTCACAGTCAACAATAGAAGTTGAATACGTTGTTGCAGTATTGTACCAACATTGCATGGATCAAACAATTGTTGGAAGGTATAAATGAGAAAGTTATCGAGCTAGTAAATATATTCTGTGACAATACTAGTGCCATTAATATTTCAAAGAATCCTGTTATGCACTCTAAGACAAAGCACATATCTGTCAAATATCATTATCTTAGAGAAGAAGCTCAAGAGAAGAAAGTGGTGTTGGAGTATGTTAGCACAAAGGAACAAATAGCAGATATCTTCACCAAGACACTACCTAGGGACACTTTTGAATATCTCAGAAGTAAGTTAGGGGTCCTACCCCTATCTTCTACTACTGATCGAGTTCGGTGAAAGCATCAATCCGATGACTCTATTGAATATCTTTTAGGAGTTGATGCTGCATTATACACTTTAGGATGTTTTCTAAAGGTGTACAGGAATTATTACAGGACATTATACAGGGAACAGGAATTGAAGACAAATGCTCTGACCGAGACTCAGTTGATACACAACAGTAAGAAATCACTTCTTACAGAAAGTAATTATGTTTTAGTTCTTTACCTTTTGGCATTGTTGTCAAAGGGGGAGAAGACTAATATAGAGGAAGAAGACCTATCAAGGGAGAAGACTAAAAGAAAACTAAGCAGACTACAAATTGGAAAGAAGACTGATGAAAATAGGAGAAGTCTAATGTATGGGGGAGAGCATTTCAGCATTTCAGAATCACAGCAATCCAAATCTTTTAAGGTCAAATCAATTGGTTTTGCCATAAATGCCAAAGGGGGAGATTGTTGGCAATATTGCATTATAACAGACAATGAAAGATTGTTGGCATTTCATATGGATATTGAGAAGGTTGTTGATGATTATGGATATAACTGATTAAAGATGTTTACTATCTTGATATTATTATTTTGTCATTGATGTCAATAATTTGATTTTCTAATTCAGTATGATATTGCCATATCTTGAGAAGTATGATATGAAGATTATAAAGATGTTGATAAAAGACACAGGAAAGAATATGATGAATAAGGTATTCAATGGGCAACTAGTACTGAGTCAGACAATGATGAGATCATGATGTTTTAGATTGTTTTAACATCATACATTTGTTGTAAAATGTAAAGGTTAATACTATACTATGTTATCAAGTAAAGAACCTAGTCGGTAAACCCTAAGGAACCTAGTTGCTAAACCCTAAGGTTATCGCTATCGGTTAATGAAGGTGGAATGTCTACCGAGTGAAGTTTAGTATTCACCGAGTTGTTACCAAGTTGTAATAGAGCTATAACAAAATGCATTAAATGTTTGCATGCATTATTTAATGAAGGAAGCTGATGAGCTAGAACTAATAAATGATTGGTGAGGCATGAATGAAGTTTGATAATGAATCTAAGGCAATATAAAGTCGGCATGAAGATCTACAGCTTAGATTGAACCGCAATACCCTGGTACAAGTTCCAAGACTAATATGCAAGTTCCAAGGTGGGGTAAAACGTTTTCAGATCGAAAGATGCATTGAACTTGGACAAGATCGAAGATCTGATGGCTATGATTGATCATGGGAAATTTGATCAAGGAGTTAAGCGGTTACCTAATTGTTCATAAATAGGAAACTATTGATAAATAATATATGCGGGCAAATGTATGCACATAATGCTACATAGTGATTACCGAGCACAGAAGCTTGAAGACCTATTAGAATAACATAGTATAGAAGCCCAGCAGATAGACAAGATTAGTTCTATGTCTAGATTGTATTGAACAAATAGGAATCTGCTTTAGCATTTTAGATGTGAAGTTGCAAATAGATTTTATTACTGTTATTTTGTGAAAGTGATAGAAAATCTCTTAACCGAGTGGACTTAACAGTCTTATTTGTAAAACCCTCTAGCAAGGTGCCATTTTGATTGAGTGTTTGAAATCCTTTAACAAGGTCACTTCTAACAAGGTGAAGATCCTAACAGATCTGAGGGAAATCCCTTAATCGGGTCACATCTAGCAATGTGTTTGTAATCTTTAACAGGATTTGCTCTTAACCGAGCATACTCTAGAAGAGTATATTTCTTAGAGTGTCTGAAATTCCAAAGTGGTTTTTCCCTATTTGGGTTTCCACGTTAAATCTGGTGTTATGAGGTTTATGATGTTTATATGCTTTTGAGTTTGCATGTTTGATAGTTTTGGTTATATTACTGATATATATGTTACCGAGGTTGAATCTGATGTTTTTATGGATGATTAAGTTTGTATGATTCACCCCCCCCCCCTCTCATCTTGTTGGTTATTGGATCTATACTTATATTAAGTATCAGAACTATCAGAGCCAATAGTAGGACAAGAGAATCCATCAAATAACTTCACAACTACATTAGAGGCATCATATACGGGTTTGTGCAATCGTAAATTGAAAAAATACTCCTCAGTGATGATGTTAACCATGCAAGAGGGATCAACAAGAGAGCCATGGCAAGGGATATCCTTAACCTTCACAACTATGTATAAAGGGCCATCAGGTGCTCTAATGGTCTCACTAGGGTCAAATGTAAGACAAGAATCCTTAGGCATATCTTGTTTTTCTACCATATTTACCAAGTTCAAAGCCATAGAAGTGAATTCATTAGAGGAGAAATAATTATACTCAGTCTCAATCATGTTAGAGGTATGAGAAGGAAAAGGATTAGTAAAAAAATTAAGATTTTGATTAGGAGGAGCTACTAATTTATTTCCCTTATCGCTCACACTTGCCACAGATATAGTATTGTTGTCAATCAAATCTTGAATCTTATTTTTCAATGTGAAACATTTCTCAGTATCATGACTAGGCTGACGATAAAATTGACAAAAGGAATTGTTATCAAAATAAGGGGATGCAAGAAATAGAAGGATTAACTTGTTTTATAGGGGGAAGTTTGATAACATTTCTATGCAACAACTGAGACATAATACTATGTAAAGATTCATTCAAAGGATTAAATTGTCTTTCTCTTTTGAAAAAATTAGAAATAGAAGGCACACCTATTGTAGCATTCACATTGTTATTGTTTATTGTATCATTGAACTTGATGAAGTGTTTTGTTGGTTTGAACTTCACAAATAGTTGTTGAACACTCTCCCCCTTATCACTCGAAGCCATAGGTGTAGATTGCTCTATTTGACTCACAACCAGTTGATGATTGTGGAGTGTTGCACACAACTGCGGAAAGGAAGTAAACTCAGACAAAAGAAGTTTTTCCCTGATATCTTTTTGCAAATTAGAAATGAAAATTTGTTGAATATCATTATCTAGTACATGAAAAGAAATTTGAGCACACAAATGTTTATATCTACCAATGAAATTAGACACTTTTTCTTTAACACCTTGTTTACGATGCATTAAATCAGTCAAAGTGATTTTAGGACCAATGTTATTTTGAAATTTTTGGATGAAAGCATTTGCTAGTTGTTGAAAAGAAGTCACAGAATAAGAAGGTAAAGAGAAATACCATTGTAAAGTCGTATCTCTTAATGTTCTTGTAAACAGTTTTGCAAGCAATCTTTGATCATAAGAAAAAACAATACACAAGGTTTGAAATGTTTTTTTCATGTGTAAGAGGATCACCTTTTTCATTATAGAGTTCTAATTGAGGGACCTCAACATACTTAGGAGGAACAACTTTAACAATATCAAGAGAAAGTGGGCTCGCAACATCAAAGGTGGGCACCCTAAACTTGGATTGACTCATAGAAGCAATTTGTTGTTGTAAGGAAGACACAGTTTGAGCAAGATTGGTGATTGTTGCTTCGGTAGAAGAATTGATGTTAGACATGGTTGATTGAGAAGGTGGTGTGATGTTATTGAAGGAAGGCATGGATATAGAATAAGGTGGTGGGATATTATGATAAGTAGGCATAGGTGATGATTGTGTCAGAAATAGGACACTTAAAGGAGGAACAAAATTGTTGAATGAATTGCCCCCTTGTGTCTTATTGATTGGTTGAGGGATAATAGGAATACTTGTGAAAGACATAGGTAAAGATGAAGGATTAAATGAAGAAGAGGGATTTCCCCCATGACCAATGGTTGTAGGAATGACATGTTGAGTTGATGTAGCCATGATGTTTGAATTAAAAGTAGGAATATCAACCATTGAAGTGGTCAAAGGAATAGAAGAATTGATTTGATTTGAAGGCTGTGAATAAGTTCTCAGCACAACTCTTGATAGGCATGACATTAGAATCAACAATATGAGAAATGCCATGCAATATATCAATTTCATTATTATCACTTTGAATCATGCATTTAAGGCATTCAATTAATGGAAGAGCTTCACTATTAGGGTATTCTTGGGACATCCATTGTTGAAAGTTATCAAATTGATTGTCCAATTTTGAAAGTTGATCAATGGAAACTCTAGTTAAAGCTTCTTCTTCATCATGGGATTCATCAATTGGATAGATAGGGACATGATTAGGATGAGAAGAATTAGCATTATCCTCATTAAAGAATTCACCCAAATTAGGCTCCATCTCCTCGGTAATTAAACCTTAGGAAGCCTTAATTCTAATGCTTCATCTAACAGGGATAGTGTAGGTAGGACTAATAGTGGTAAAACTCATGCACTAGAGGGAAGATTGAAATTTTAAATTTTGATCAAAGCTTACAAAATTAAGTAATGCAAAATTTAAGAAAATTAGGGCCAAGGGGATACCACTTAATTTTAAAATTAACAAAATCAGAATTTTTAAAATCAGGGTAGATTATAATTAACTTCTTAATTTTAAAAATGTTCTTGAAATTGAAAATGTTGAATTTTGGAGGTATTTTCGATGTTAGAGGGATCAAAAATTGACAAAATTAGCCAATCTTTTGGATTTAGGCTATTAGATACAGTCATAACAGTCTCTCAAAATTTTGGGAAAAAAGTTGAGGACAATGGTGGGAATGCACACGGTCCGACCAACTTTTTTCAAAAATTTTCAGGGATGAATATTATGATGATTTTCAATCTAACCCCAAAGAATTGGTGAATTTTACAATTTCGAGATAAGCGAAATGAAGGTTCAAATGTGGAAATAGGACCCTATTAGGGTTTTGAAGACAAAGAAGGATTGGACAGCAAATTTGAAAAGGGTCACACCTAAAGGGGAGGGACACCTTGGAGAATGTTCAGAAATGTGAATTTGAAAGAAATTGATTGACATTTGCACAAAATACAATAAAATTTAAAAATTAGGGTTTTATGGCCGAACCATTTAATTTTTGAAATTTTGAATTTTGAAAAAGGAGGGAAGTTGAAAATTTGAATTGTAGGACAAAAGATAAGTCTGAAAATAGTCACAAATCTGAAAATTAAATGGAAATTCAATTTTTTCCATAATTTCAAGATGATTTTTAAAAATTAGGGTTTTGACAATTAACCTCTTAATTTTGTGAATTTCATTTGCAAATTGAACAAGGCAATGAATAAATTGAATTTGACAAACAAAGCAATTTTTCATATCTGAGATAATAACAAACATTTTTTAAAAAACACACGTTCAATTTCAATTTTAAAAACTAGGGTTTTGAATGAATTAACCACTAAGTTTGTAGAAAATCTTGTAAATAAAAAATATGCAATGATTTTTCAAAATAAAGCATGTAAGACGTCGACTTCACCAAAATGTAATGTTGGAAAAATGGTGAATGAATGAGATCTAGAGGAAAGCTTTTCTTCCCTCTGAGGAGAGATGAAAGTTTCACTTCGGATTTCCCTTCAAACACATTTTCCACATTACATTGGAAGAGGGAGGAAAATACACTAGATTCAACCTCTAGAGAAAGAGATTGAATTCTAAGTGATGGTAAGTGAATCCCTTCTTCTAAGATTGAGATTTGAATTGATTGAATTATGTACTTATGACCAAGTGTAAAAGTGATGAATATTTGATTATAACTTAAGATAGAAGCATAGGGTGAAGTTGTGCACCTAGATCTGGCAATAATCTGTCGAGATGAAGCCGCCCTACGAATTTGAAGAAAAGTTGTCCAAACCATGGCAGGAATGTACACGGTCCTTCGAAAAATCCATGAAATGAAAAGGGTTTTTTCTGCCTATACAAATGGATCCTGAATCCAAAAGTACAGTTGTGCACCTGCAACCTACATGCAGAAAAGAGAGGGAAAGGTGTTGGAATAGGGGTTTGCCTTCAAGTCAAACCCCAATTTTGGAATTAACCAAATGATGAAAGAAAGTACTTGCAAGTAAATGTAAATGAAAGACTAAAATATAAATCACCTTAAGGGAGGTTGTGATATAAATGTTGATAGAATTTCTTATATGGAATTAAATGTTGGAATGAATCTCCTCTTCAATGATTGAATCCTTGACTTGAATGCAACACCTACCTTGAAAGGAGACTTGAGAATGCTCAATGCTGGAAAAGAATGCTTGAATGTTTGAATGTGTGATCTCGTGTAACTGTCTTATGCCAAAATGGAAGGAGAAATGTGACTTATATACTTGTCAATTAGGGTTAATTGACTGATTTTTTGTCGCAAGCCAACACTAGGGGATTCTTCCCACTCAATGTGAAACCTCCAAAGCACATTTGAAAAGGGTCCTTCCCCAAAATGGGGCAAGGGTCAGGGGTGCCACACCCCTATCCTAGGAGGATAGGAGCACACCTGTGTCCTGCCCTTTTTTGCAAGACAGGATGTAGTCTAGGTAGTGCGAAGGGCAAGCAAGATGCAGTTCTCAGGTGCCGAGCAAGTCTCTAGTCTCTGATCTAGTTTAGGGATTCTAATCGCGTGTGTGAGGACATGTGGTCGATAATTGCAAGGGTCACAATTTCATGACACTACACCTATGGTTTTCCCGCAAATAATATTTAAATAGCTATACCTTATAAATTAGACATAGACTTAATTAAATAAAACAAGGGAAATTTCATCCCAAGGATGGGAGTCGGGTAATCCAGACCACAGGAAGGAACTATTGGGATAAGAGAATTTCTCTCTTATCAATTTCATTGTTCGAAGGCAAGGCATGTGTATACACAGACTCAGGTAGATTTTCTCTGGTTTTTTGGGACTCTGGAGGGTGCAAAGACGGTGATAGACTACCATAAAACTCGTAATATAGTGATCAAATCCGTACTCACTAGGAGTTCACCATATTCATCATATGTATTGAGAAGGAAACAAAATAATAGACTTTCTGGTGGATATGGGGATTGAGGAGGATTTTGGCAGGGACGACATGATGTCAATTGGACTAAAGATGATCATATCTTCTTTTTTGCTTTCAATCCCAAAGTCAAGAAGTGGATAAGATGTGGAGCTTTCAATGGTGATAGGATGCCACTATGGTGTTCTCCCATGAGTGAGGATATCATTTACATAAGGAATAAGCTTGGGTACAAGGAGAGTGACAGACAGATTGTCCCAATCATTATTGATTTGGGTGTCATTGACGCACAGGCGATGGGGAGGTCTATTTTTGGACTCTTGTTTGGCCTGGTTTTAGCAGAAAAGAAAATGGCAGAGTATTTGGGCATTGTCTGTAAGTGCAGCAAGGTGGTTGGCTTGGAGGAATCTCCCGAGGAGTAGGTAGAAAGACTTTTCAAAAAAGAAAATGAAGAGGAGAAAGAGATTGTGGTTGATATTATGGGACCTGATTACTGGTCTGGGGGACATGTCCACACTCGAAGACTGATGGAAGACTTGTTCCAACTAATTATTCAGGTGTTGGGCCATGCTCTGTCATAAAATGGCATTCTATGTAGGATGGTGGAGGAAGGGATTTACCTAGAGGTGATGAGAGCTTTGGATGGGATAGTCTCCATTCCATACAGATGGGTGCATGTTGGGTTACTTCAGTTTACAATCAGTATGGAAAAAGAAGAAGATGTAGAAGGCTTGGTCAATTTTCAAAGATGCCATAATGGAGGAAAACAGTATGGAAAGGTTTGCAGCTTTCCTTCAGGAAAATAATGACCTCTTTCCAGAAGGAGTAGGAGTTAGGCTGATGTTAATAGGTAATGGGATCAAATATCTTTATAACTGATCCCCTATGGATGTTTGCATTTGGAGTGGCATCTCCTTCACCCTTTGTAATTTTTTTTCTCTTGGAAATATAATGGGTTCTGCCCCCTAGGAAGAACTTGCTTAAAAAAAAACAAGGGAAATTTCATTAATTAAATAATCAAGACTCCACAATATTGAATTAAATAAAGATTCAATTAAACAATAAATAAATAAAATAAACTATAAACAATAAATAAACATAAATAATTAAATTAAATTATAAATAATTAAATATAAATAAAACCTTATACAACCTTTTAAAATAATTATCAATTACCAAAAAATTAAAAATCATTAAATCTAATAAATCAGAACAAACATTATAACTATATAATCATAAATAAAATTTAAATAATCAATCTAGCACCAATAGTCATATAAATAAACAATAAAATCATACCACATACTCGGGATGACCAACTGACAACTAACAAACCACATGGTGAATCATGCCAAGTCTGGTGACATACACATGTGTCAAACTAAACCTAGAGTGTGTAAGGGGAACCAACATCAACACTAAAACCACATATTATCATTGGGATTGAGACACGCTCGCACGTGTAAAATGAGGAGATCTCGCACCTGGTTACCTAGGAGGAATAAATACCTAGTACCTGCAAGTTCTGTAACCACAGATAACGATGCATACACACACACACATATAACAGGCAAGTGGAAGAATATCACAACAACACATCCCTCTCACAATGAGTGATGTGACGTTGATTCTCCATAAAGACAGTCGAACAATATACAAGCAATAATTATACATCTCATCATCATATATAATTAAGGATTAGGGTTAGTACATCTAATTATCATCCAAATAATCCATCAATCATATCAAAGAATGAATAATCTTTCAACGCATATTAATACATATAAAACCCATCAAGTCACATGATCAACACAATAGTTTCATCATTCATATAATCATCAAATAGCATGAATATTCATAGTTTCTAATATCATACTAAACAACTGAAACATATAAGAAGTCATTATCATAATCCATAACACCAAATAGATCTAAACAAATCCGAATATGGTCATCATGCATAAAATAAGGTCTAGATAGGTCTATCAAATATGAAACAAATGTTCGGTCAAGGGTGGACACTACATCCTCCTCCCCTTTTCCTAGGCTTACTCCTAGAAGCCTAAGAAAAAATAGGGGTACAACTCTCTCATTCATATCACATTCCTCCCAAGTAGTTGATGAATCATCATTCAAGTCCCACTGAACCCTTATCTGCTCTATTTCTTGACCTTTGAGGGATATCTCTCTGCACTAAAGAATGAGCATGGGCTTTAAATAAAGTTGTTCATCCTTAACTTGCAATGCATTTTGATCAAGAACATGTGAAATATCAAGATGATACAATCTCAAAATGGATACATGAAAGACATCATGGATGCGAGACAAGCTAGGTGGCAAGGCAAGGCAATAAGCTACAAGACCAATCTGCTCCAAAATTGCAAATGGCCCTACAAACCAAGGTGCCAACTTAGAGCCTTTTCCAAAATGGGTCAGACTCTTTCGTGGGCAAACTCACAAAAAGTACCATGTCACCTACAAAAAACTGCATGTCCAATTGATGTGCATCCACATATTTCTTTTGCCTATCCTGTGTTGCTACCAAATGCTCTTTGATACACACAACCTACTCCTCCATATCCTATAGCATCTTTGAACCAATGAGCACTATGTCCTATAATCTGTCCCCAATCAAGGGTGTGCAACATGGTCTACCATACAAATCCTGATATGGTGACATGCCAATGGAGCTATGGTGCCCATTATAGGCAAACTCAACCAAACATAGGTAATCCTCCCATCTGGATTGTTGATCCATAACATACATCCTCAACATGTCCTCTAGAACCTGATTAACTTGCTTTGTCTAACCATCTATCACAGGGTGGTAAGATGTACTATAGTTCAGTTGTGTCCCTAAGTCATGCTGGATAGTTGTACAAAATGAAGAAGTGATCACAAGATCTCTATCGGATATGATCTTATGTAGAATACCATGCAATCTGATAATGTCCCTAACAAAAATTTGTGCTACCAAAGTTGTTGTGTATGATGATATGAGTGGTGAGAAGTGTGCAACCTTATTCAACCGATCAACAGTCACCATAATAGCATTGTTTCATCATGAAAATTTAGGAAAACCGACTATAAAATCCATAGAAATAATGTCCCATTTCCACTCTGAAACTGCATGCAACTGTAAATATCCTGTCAGATGCTGGTGTCCTTCCTTAACTCACTGACACTCAAGGCAACATGACAAAAAATCCGCTATGTCTCTCCTCATACCTGCCCAAAAGTAAAGTTGTCTCAAGTAAGTGTGCATCTTCTTGACATCAGGATGTGTCGAGTAAGGTGCACAATGAGCCTCTACAAGAATCAACTTCCAAAGTCCATTGGATGGTGAAACATAAATGCATCCCATGTGTCTAAGTAGTCCATCTGCACCCACTGATTATCCTTCATATCTACCCTCTAAAGCTCTTCCTGATGCAATCTCTGAATTGGCCTCCTAATAGCAAGCATCTGTTGGAAGTGCACTCAGAATATGGCTCCTCAAATCAATTGAACTATTCAAGATCATTATCCCATGTTTCTAGTAGTGTCTCAGTGATCTCAACATTTGTCAAATTTTGTGCAGCAAATTCTTCCATGGCATCCACTATGCTCATCTCTGGGGTAGCTAAAACTATTTTTGAATCCTTGTATGCCCTTTGTAGGATTTCAACTTTTGGAATCAATAGGTTCTTCAGTTATTTCAAGGATATAAGCCACTTAACCTATTCAAAATCATAAACATCTAATAGGTGTTACAAAGCATCAACCGATTTGCCAAAAGTTAAAGTGGAACCTTGTACTGGTATATAAGCATCACTTATCCTCTCTAGTTCCTTTTCTGTATCTTGTTTTTTCTTCAAATCGGAATAGAAAATTAAAACTTTAGATATATTAGCCAAAATTTTACCTCCAGTTTCAATACCAATTCTCAATAGATCTTTATTCACTGATAAAGCAATATTGCTTTAATAAATTTCTGAAATTAATTGCTCTCCCCTTTTCTTCCTGTAATCTTTTTCAGCTAAGGCATGTGTTGCCTCTTCAAGTGATTTTAGTTGGTCAGTAGCATCAACAACCAACTGTCCAAGCTTGGAAATAGGGGAGACAAATTACCAGTATCAGTCTCCAATAGGAGACTTGTCAAAATGTCAAGGGCAGTCTGAATAGTCTCTACTCTTTCAACCTTTTCTTTTGAGCACTGGATTGTATAACAGTAGCAATCTCCATCAGTTCAGATGCACTCAAATTGTCTACATCTATAGGGCCTTTTATGTTGATTGAGTCATCATTAGAATCATTAGTTTTCTTCTTCTCTTTTGCTTTCTCCTCTTCATCCTTTTTCTCTTCTACCTTCTCCTTTATTCTTTTTGTTTCTATTTGTTCCTCCTGTCTAGTTATAGGGACCAGTGGTAGTTGAATTTCAACTTTGTGTTCTTTTATCTGATGGAGGTTGTATGTCCACACTTAGTTCAGTAATTGGTGCTTCCTCTGCTATTTGTTTCTCAACAATATCCAGTTGATGTTCTATTTCTTTAATCGGTTCAATGTTGTTATCGGTTGTATCAGCAATATCCTGAATTTCTTCAGTTTCATCCACAAAGAAAATGACCGGTGGATAATTATGTCATCCTTATTCTTGATAGGGTAGACTAAATCCAGTGTAATAATTTCTTCAGTGTCCAGCTCCAGTGGAGCTCCAGACTTAGTTTGATTAGGCTTATTGTCATAGCCTTTCAATAGTGCATTCATCCTCTAAATATCTTGTTCAATTTGATGAGTATCATCTCCAACAGGCTGAATCTTTATGTCCAATAGTCTCAGTCTCCTTGTTTTAGAATGAAATTTTCCTTTATATTTAGAAAGCAATGCTAATAATTCTTCACGAGACAACTCAGGAAAATATTGAACAAAACCTCTATCAATAATCTCTTGGTCCTGATCTAAAATCAACTTCCAATTATTTTCAAGAAATGAATATAAAGAATCAGAAATGTCCTTTTGAATATCTTGTGGTAACCAATTATTTTGACACAGGTGATTGATTACCTCTTGAAAAACTTCTTGTTTCTAACCTTTATCAAAGGAATCAAAATGTTCTTTTACATTATCAAATCATTTTCTCCTTAATGTTTTTTCAGTCCTTTCAAAATCACTCATTAGTTTGAAAGATACAACATCAATAGGAGTACTTTGCTTGGAAATTTCACCTACTAGTTTAGACTTCTTACTAGTTACCTTTATCTTCTTTGATTCTTCTTCAGTTTCAGTTTCCTCAAATTCCTCTTGAAGGATGAGATGTATGTCTCTTTTCCTCCTGAAAGTCTACTTCTTTGCATATACCTTAGGTATTAGTTTCTTCTTGATTTGAATACTTCTAGTTACCCTCTTATCGGTGGACACAAAAGTGGCTTGCTCATCTTTCTTCTTTTTCCCTTTCACACTACTGAGTTGTGGAGATGCAATCCTTTCTTGATAAGTGCCTATTCTTTTCTTCTTAGTTTTCTTAGGAGATGCCAAAAGGTTGTTGGCATAACTGATTAGTAATTCATAACTGATTTCACATCTCATTTCCTCCATTTCTTCTTCTCTTGGTTCAATAGCCTCCATAAGGCAAAAGTCAATGGTCACAGTGAAACAGATGTCTTTTTCAAAGTGTTTCACCAATTCATCAGATAACCTTAATCTCACGCTCATTTTCTTTTGAAACTCATTGAAATACTTGTTCATTGCAACTGAAAATGTGTTCTTCACAACCTTTATGCTATTCTTAATTTAGGTTGTAACCGGTGTATCCTTAGACCACTATATATCACCAATTCCTAGAATAAAATTCTGAAAGTAGAAAACCAAATTGATCAAAAGTTATCCATATTTAAACTTCTGACGGTTGTCTTTCTTTATTGATTCTAAATTCAGTATCAGTTGACTTCTCATCACCTCGCACAAATCATAATCTACATCTTCTTTCATCATCCTATAGGCGGTATGCACAGCAGCAGAGAGTACACTATTCATTCTGCTAGAATGGAATATCTAGTATCCAATAACCATTATTGCAAACTTGACTCCTTGATCTGCAATGTTATTGACTGATATAGCACGACCGTCAACAGTGGTCTTTGTCAACTCAATGACAATCTCCTTTGAGATTTTCCTCAATTTAGGTACTTTGCTGGTTTGGTAGAAACCAGTTACTATATGAATAGCCTCCTTTGTGATAGTGTGAGACATATTCCCTCCATGTACACGACTGAGGATAATCCTGACATGTTCTTCCTCAAAATCTTCAAGAAAGTAGACTGCATTATGAAAACCCTTTTCATAAACCCTAATATATTCGGGTTGGATTTTCCCACTCTTATCACACAAAGATTTAAGCTGAGAATAGACTGCTAATGACCCTAGATCCTCAATTTTGTAATCTAAGTAACTAGACAAGCCACCTTTAACCAGAATACCTTAGGTAACTTGAGACAATGCATTATAAGACTCTATCTTATCCGTTCCCATAGACTCCATAGCTTCAATAGTGATAAAAAGACTCTTTGTTGGTGTAGACGATGATGTCATTCTAAATACTCTTGATTCGAGAGAGAGATTGACAAAAATACCTTGTTCACTTCGTGCGGGTAGGGTTTCTGGTTTCTCTCTCGCTTGCACACCCGATTCACTTTTCTTTAGCTTTAAATTTGATTCAACTTTTTAATCTATAGCACAAATTAGTTCTCAATCTACTAATAATGCTTTGTTTCACTCTGCAAGTACTCAAAATGCTTCTTCGAATGCAATTAGGGTAAAAATGACTTAGTGAAATTTCCTTTTATTAACTTACCCACTACATTTATTACACCACTAATAGGGTAACAAAACCTAATTACCACTTAACAAACTTGTCTATACCGGTAGGTATACTAATTGGTTGGTAATCATTCAAAAAACTGATAGATAACAATATCAAAAATTCTTATTTTACAACTCAAAATGCAAAATTTTCTTACCATACTCTCTTCAAGGGGTCAGGAAATAGATTTACCGATATGCTCCCCTTAGGCTTGTTGAAAAGCTCAGTTTATCGGTGTAGAATTCTCCACACTAGGTGAAGGATTTGATTCTTTCGATGGCTTGTCCTCACTTTTCTTATTCCAAATCCTATTCATCTCTGCTCTAGTTTCTTCAACATCTACTATCTTCTTTCCTTTTTATCTTCATTGTGACTTACCAGTTGGTTCTTCTTAGTTCTACAAAACTTGGCAATGTGTCCCAGTTTGTGACAATGATAGTAGGTCATCCCAGATGCTCTCCAAGGTCCTACATTACCTCTACTAGTCCTTCTTCTGCAATTCATAGCCACGTTTCCAAAGTTATTGCAAATTGTGCAAATCACATTCGTTACCTTCTCCATCTCATAGGGACTAAACTGGTTGACATAGGGTTTTTGCCAGTTCATATTTCTCCAATTGTCATAAGTCCTTATCCAATCACCAATAGATCTTGAATTCATGTGAGGTACTAGGTTATTTTCTCCATATCTGCATTCAATTGATCTATGTCCATACATGTTGCATGTGTGACAATGACCTTCAAATCTTCTAGACACATATCTAGTATTAGCATTGTATCATGTGTTCTCATTAGATCTGCTTCTACAAACATTAGCAGTATGTCCAGGTTTAACATAGTTAAAATAAACTGGCTTAAACTTCTTCTTACCTGATTTCATGTCTTTAGATGCCGATTTGTATTTTGATGAATTATCCTTTGTTTTAAAAGACTCACCTTGCTCAAATGTATTGAATCCTAATCTAGATGTGTCACCTTTCATCCTCTGAGATTGGATCTGTTCATCTAGCATATAGGAACTCTTGTTGAATTTGTCAAGCTTCCCATTAGCCTCAGTAAGTTCTTTGGTAAGATCTTCATTATGCTTCTTAAGAGTCTCTCTAAGAGACATTGCCATCTCAAGATCTAATTATAATGCTTCTTTTTCTTCCTTCTATTCAAGCCAATGTTCATGAAAAGTTTCATTCTCCTGCATGATCTTAGAAATCCCATGATCTTTCTCTTTGATTAGGTCTTCAGTTGCCCTCCTTGCTTCAAGTTATTGACTCATACAGATTGTAAGAGCTTCAATTTATCTCCTCAGGTTAAGTTTTTCACCATTCAATTTCTCCACTTCTTCAGCTAATGTATCAATGTTAGCCTCATCTGAAGAGTTGCTGTCAGAGATCTCCAATAATTTCTCAGTCAGATCTCTCCTCTTTACTTGTGAAGTCTTGAATCTATCTCTCAGGGTTTCAAGCTCATCCCTAGTTTCATCAAGTACTCTAGCCATCTCTCTATAACTCATATCCCCCATAATGGATTTAGGGTTTTCTTCCAAGTAGTTAAGCCTTAAGGAAGCTAGGCTATGATACCAATTGATATACTTATAAATCACTAAGAGGGGGGTGAATCAATGATAGCAAAAACAATAACACTTCAAACCCAGACTAGTAAAAACAATTAACTAGTTTACTTAAGACTTTGCATGCAATCCAAAGTATTATAAAAGAATTCACAAGAAGTAAAACATTCACCATAACACAAGTAGCTATACATGGAAAACCCAACTGGGAAAACCCATGGTGAGATGGAACTCACAAGTTAACTATCTACAGAAATAGGTAACTGGTCGGTTAAGGTCTACAAAGTGCTCTATTAGGAGTGAATCTTGTTAAAGATCCCAAAGCCCTGTTAGGAGCTATACCTAGTTAAAAGTAACCTCAGTGGAGGATTTAGATCCAAGTTAATGAAACACCTTGTTAGATCTTATCCTGGTAGGGGATTTAACTACTGTAGTGATTAGAAAACAACATGTGGTATGATCTAGGAATAGCACATTCTTCTTGTATAGATCCTTTTCTACTCACTCAATACTGCATCACTGACATACTTTGTAACTCCTTCAACAAATCACATCAACTCTAACTCATAACATCACTTGTATCTTTCATATGAAAATAACTCATCACAATATCTTTTTAATAGACATTAGATTTCATGTTGGCTAAAGAACCTCAACACAATTTCCTAGGTTCACTGAATCTGGACAATCTTTCATAACACATCACAAATCACTGCCAAAAATGTTGATTAGAGGTAACTCATCATGACCAGTGATAACTCATAAAGGAGATAATTGTTGAATGCACCAACATCATCTATACAAACAAATGTCATTTCAAATGTGAATTCTCAATCAAGTGCATCATCCTCAATAATAAATGTTAGCACACCAACACAGGCTATATCAATGTGTGTGATGCTGGAAATCTAAGTTATGTTGTCATTGATGTCAAACTTGGTGTTTTGAATGGAGTCTAGTCTAGATATGATCTTTTACTATTGCAGGTTTATATCTCTAGTGTTTCTATTGAGTTTGTGGTGTTGTTGTTGAGTTTGATGCATATCTTTCTATTTGGTGTTACTATTGAATTTGTGTTGGTGGAGTTTATCTGGATAGTTATAGTTAAGGCAATTTCAATATGTAGAAAAGAGTACTTAATTCCCTAGTGGTAGAATGCTTTGAGTTCCTCCAGATGGTGAAGGTTATATTTTTCTGGTTCATGGATGGTAGAAGTTCATTTTTGCTATTTTTTGGTAGTGAGGGTGTATATAAAACTAGTCAATAAATTGTTTGATGGCCTCTGTATTTATAGAATCTCATGTTGCAATTTGGTGGACATGTTTATTTGGTTCGTGCAGTACTTCACTTTATTGCTTTGTTGGTGTTTCTATTCCACAAGTGATTTGTGTTTGCTTGTGCTTGGTATATTTAGCTGTGATATGTTTGTTAATGTGTCGATTGAATTATATTGATTGGATAATATTCTTTGGTCTGGATATGCATTGGAGGGTGGTCGATTGACATGTGCGTGATTAGAAAAGGAAAATCTAGAAGATTTTTTAATCATACTAAGACACCTTATGAACTTTGGAATGGAAAAAATCCTACTATGAAATATTATAGGATCTTTGGAAGTAAGTGCTATATTAGGAGAGATGAATATGATCCATAAAATTTTGATACCAAAGCTGATGAAGGGATATTTCTGGTATATCCTACAAACAAAAAAGCCTATTAATGTTACAACAAGAAACTAAACAAGATAGTACAAAGTACAAATGTGAAAGTATGTGAAAAATTGGATCAAATTGCCTCTAACCCTAAACTAGAGACTAAATTTGAGATTATCTCAATTGTTGTTGAAGAGAAGACTGGTCTGGAAGACACCAATAAAAAAAGAGACAAATGAAGAAGAAGAAGAAGAAGAAGAAGAAGAAGATGATGATGATGATGATGATGATGAGAAAGTGTCCAAGACTCCAACAAAATATGTGTGAAAGAATCATTCAAAAGATCAGATTATCAGAGATGAAAATAAAGGTGTTCAACATGAAGAAGAGTTGTGGAAGACAATGAGGAAGAAAAAAAAAATTATGTTACAAGTAGAATCAAAGTTGTATGAGGAAACAAGCAAATAAGATAGTTGGATAAAGGCAATAGAAGAAGAGTTGAATCGATACAAAAAAATCAAACATGGGAACCGGTACCTAGACCAGTGGACAAACATGTGATAACAACTAAGTGGGTGTTTTGGAATAAACTAAATTAACAAAGACAAGTCATAAGGAACAAGGCAAGGTTGGTATGTAAGGGTTATTCACATGTTGTAGTTATTTATTTTGAGGAAAATTTGTCTCTAGTAGCTAGGATGGAGGCTATAAGAATGTTTCTTGATTTTTCTACTTATAAAAACTTTAAGCTATATCAAATGGATGTTAAGTCAACTTTCCTATATGGAAAAATTGAAGAAGAGGTATATGTTGAACAGTCGAATGGGTTTAAGATGTCATAAGATCTAGATACAATTTGCAAATTGAAGAAGGATTTATATGGACTCAAATAAGCATCTAGGGCTTGGTATGCTTGATTGGATAGATATTTGTTAAAACAAAACTTCAGAAAAGGTACTACTGATAGGAATCTTTAATTTAAAGTTGAAGGAAACAAGATATTGATTGTTGTTATTTATGCTAATGATAATATATTTGGAGGAAATGATAATCTATGTAAGGAGTTTGTAGAAGAAATTCAAAAAGAATTTGGAATGTCAATGGTCCGTGAGTTGCCATTCTTTCTTGGTTTCCAAGTCACACAGTTAGAAGATGGAAACAAGCTAGGAAACAAGCTATTGATTATTGTTGTTTATGTTGATGATATTATATTTGGAGGAAATGATGATCTATGTAAGGAGTTTACAAAAGAGATATAGGAGGAATTTGAAATGTCAATTCTTGGTGAGTTGCCATTCTTTCTTGGTTTGTAAGTTGCATAGTTAGAAGATAGAATTTTCATTTCTCAAACGAAGTATGTCAAATTGTTAATAAAAAAATTTGAAATGGAGAACTATTAACCAGTTGCAACCTCCTTGGTTGTTGGTCAAATCTTCAGAAGTTGATTCTAAGAAGTACAAATCCATGATTGGAGGATTGTTATATTTAACTGCCTCTAGATCAAATATTATGCAGGTTGTTTTTCTAGTTGCAACATTTCAAGCTAATCCAAACTAATCACATGATCTAGCAATGAAAAGGATTTTCAAGTACTTGAAAGGAACCCTATATTTTGGTCTATGATATAAGAAGAATGGAGATTTCATACTAAAAGTGCATAGATGTTGAGTGGGCCGCAAGTATTGATGATAGGAAAAGCACAAGTGTAGCAGCATTTTTATTGGTAGATAATTTGGTTTATTGGTTAAAAAAGAAGAAAGATATAGTATCTCTATCTACTATAGAAGATGGATACATTGTAGAAACATCTTGTTGTGCTCAAGTTGTGTGGATGAAACAAACTTTTAAAGATATCAGAGTAATGTATGAAGAAGTTATTCTTATCAGGTGTTATAATACCAGTGCTATAAATATTTCAAAGAATTCCATAATGCAATCTATGACTAAACATGTATCTCAATATGGTATCATTTCTTAAGAGAGAATGTTGTAGAAAAGGAATTCAAATTGGAATATATTTCTACAAAAAAAATAAGTGGCAGACATTTTTACTGAAGTGTTGGTGAAGGATGCCTTTGAGTATCTCAAGCTAAAACTAGGCATCATTGCCCCTCCTTTCTCTAACTAAATGTATAGATAAGGTGCATCTCTCCAAGGGGAGATTTAGAGCTTATGCTTTGTCTCTTCAGTTGATGTTGTTGTTTCTCTTAGAAGGAGTAGCAAATTGTGTGGTTTCTATTGGAGAGTAGTGTTAGAAGAAATGATGGAGAGACTAATATATTAGTCTATTCCCTTTGTCTTTGATGTCAAAGAGGGAGAAAGCTCTTGATGTTAGGAGAGAACTTTTAATGTTATCATGTTTATTTTCAAGTGTTGTCATCAATGAAAAAGGGGGAGATTGGTGGAAACATGAGTTATGTTGTCATTGATGTTAAACTTGGTGCTTAAAATGGAGTCTAGTCTAGATATGATCTTGTACTATTGCAACTTTCTTTGCTTGGTGTTTTTGAGTTTTTGGTGTTGTTGTTGAGTTTGATGAATATTTTTTTGTCTGGTGTTATTGAATCTATGTTGGTGGAGCTTATATAGATAGTTACAATTATGGTAAGTTCAATATGCAAGATAGAGTACTTAGTGCGCCAATAGAAGAATTATCTACATTCCTCTTAATGGTAAATATTATGGTTTTTTGGTTCCTATATGGTAGAAGTTTATTGTTGTTTTTTTCTAATAGTGAGGGTATTTATCAGAATGGTTCAAAAAATATTTAGTAGCCTCTTAATTTATAGAATATTGTGTTGCAAGTTGGTGGACATGTTTATTTGGTTCATACAATACTTTAATTTATTTCTCTAGTGTTGTTCATGTTTCATAAGTGAGCTATGTTGGTTTGTGCTTGGTATATTCAACTATAATATATTTTTTAGCATGTCGATTGGATTATATTGATTGGATCATACTTTTTGGTTTGGATATGCATTGGAGGGTGAGTTAGAATGTTGTTATGGATCTCACTGTGGTGTGTGGGAAATTTGCATTAGGTATTTTCCATTGGAAGATGTTTTTTGGGTAACTAATTGCTAAGTTTTATCGATTATCTACATGTTACGTTTGGTTTTTGACTTTGGAGGATGTGTTAGCATGTGAGGTTCATTGGATTCATCTTGGAAGGATGTATTGTAATGGATTTGGGTCCCCTCTTTCTCTTGGAGTGGACGACTTTGAGTATTTTTTTTTTGCATGACTAATTTTGTGCAATATTGTTTACTATATGTGTGGTCGAACCTCAACTAGAATTGTTGATGATCTAACTTGTATTTAAGAAGTGTGGATGTATGTGTTTTATATGGGATACAACATGAATTGATGTGAAGTGAATGTGAATGATGTGCAAGCAGATTTGAGACTACGAATGTGTGAGAACCAATTTGTCAAGAGCTTTGAAGGTGATATATTCAGTGTTCTGACACAATGGTGTATGTCATATGTGTTTGCCATGATATTGGTCACTTGACACAAAGGTTCAAGAATAATTTCATGATCGGGAGATTCTTCTCGTATCAATTCTACTATTATTTTTGTTGTTTAAAGATAGTGGGTCTCTTTGCAATTCTTTGTATTTTGCCCTGAAGCAGTGTGACTCAATTGTGCAAGTCCATGTATTCTTCCCTAAGGTAGAGAACCTTAGTCTAGCAATTCCATTAGGTGCATGATGCTCCCTAGCAATGAGCATAAAACAATGTAATCAATTTTATCTATATTGTGAGCATGTTTCTCACTATGGTTTTTCCCTGAACAATTGGGTTTTCCACGTAAATCTAGTGTTCGAGTGTTGATAGTTGATACTTTTTAATGTTGGTGTCAAATGGTTAAATATTTTTTATAATTTGATTGATCTATTTTTAAGAGGATCTACACTGATTCACCCCTCCCCTCTCAATCATGTTGTGGGTTCACAATGTGCTTCGATTATAGTTATGAGAGCTAACCTATTGGCATCTGACCAAGTGCATGTATGAGTTGAAGGAAAGAACATGGTTGAAGAGAAGTGATCTAGCCATTCGATAAATAATGGTCATGATGGGAAACCCATTTCACACACCACATAGTTTTGTATAGCTCTGCATTTTGAATGACTTAATAATTTTATTAAAAATTAGAGGGTATGTGTAGGATCATGAGGGGCCAAAAAGTGGTGATATGAAAATAATTACCTTCTCCACTCGCCTAAAAATGCAAAAAATCCATGTTGAATTTTTGTTTGGCTTGGATGTCAATACATCGAGCCATGGCAAAAATCCAACCAAATCAGATGTCTGATATTAATAAAATGTTATATTAATAAAATATATATTATATTATATATGATATAATATATAATATAATATATATATTATATTATATTATAATATATAATATATTATATAATTTATATAATATATTATATATTATATCTTATATCTTATATTACATATAATATATAAAATATTATATATTATATTATATTATATATAATATATAATAATATATATTATATATTATATATTATAATGTATATTGTATATTGTATATTGTATATTGTATATTGTATATTGTATATTGTATATTGTATAGTATATTGTAGTATATTATATATTAACTTTTAAGAATGGATATCCAATTAAATCAGATATTTGATTCCTATGGGTATTTTTATACCCACTATGACAGCCTATGGGTCATTTTTTACCCACAGGTTATGCAAAATGATTCAAATCTGATATCAAATTTTAGTGGATATCTGATTTGGGGGTAGATTTTTTGTGAATTTGTCATCTAAGGTATGATTTTATTGCACTTTTGTTGTTTTTATATAAATTTTCACATTTTTTATTTGTTTTTTTTTTTTTTTTTTTGATAGAAACTAGGTTTTTTCATTTGAAATACATTATTCTTTCAAATTTGTGGATTAAATTCAAATTTTTGAATTCAATCAAGCTAAATGGGGGACAACAATGATAATCTTGAATAGCCACAACCATCAAACCCTCTGTTAGAAAACCCTCCATTACCAAATCCCCCCTCAATTCAAGATTTAATTGGTCAAAATTTGAACCAATTGAGGGGCATTGCTAATGTCTACAATAGAATCCCTCATCTAACCCCTATGCTTGATTCTCTTAATGTCATAATAAATAATGTAGAAACCATGACCACAGAGCTCAATGGGCCTCTTTTGTGGTGAGATTCCATGACGGCCAGATATGTGAATGGCTTGACATATGATAAGGTTAAGGAGCTTGAGATATCAAAAGCTAATATTGCTGAATTGTTCATAAATCCCCGTACTAGATAGCCTGTAGATGTGAAAAAAATAAAACTTTCTATCAAATGGTGTACAAATGATGATATTGTAAATAAGTTTTGGGATCATTGGTGGATGGTTTTTGATATACCAACCAACAACAATCTTGACGTCCTATTTTATTTTATTAAAAAATAATATGTTGAGTTTGTTTTGGGCAAGCATGTCAACTACTTTGACATCAAGCCTTTCCAGGGTGTAGGTTTATGTATGCCTCAAGATAGACCTGGGGCAGTTCAAGTATTACATATCCCATATGTTCCCCCTCTTCCTATTGATTCACCACCTCCAGTTTAGCATCCAGATATCATTGTTGAGGCAGCATGATGGACTATATCATCTATTCACTCTTTGAGTAGCCTTTCAGTTTCTCGGGCTGGGGCACTAGCTCATCCTTTTAGTGATGCTAGTGGTGGATCTAATCACACCGGCAAGTCTGATAACTCAATGATGAGCAAATAGTACCAAACCGGTACTGAGAAGGGGGGGTGAATCAATACAGACAAAATACAATCCTAAACCAGTTCAACATCAATTACTCCAAATGACTGGCAAACAGTGACACCGGTTTGAAATAGAGTGCAACTGGTAAAACCCAGAACAACTAAAACAATCATAAATCGGTTACTCACTTAGCTTTCTACTCAACTTAGAACTACACTACCATTTCACCCTTATGTATGAATAGGTAATCTATCATCATATCTTCACAACAGTTAGTTCAACATGTTTTATTGATAGGCATAAAACACAGAACCATCATATGCTTAACAGGTAATAACAAAGAATCACAAGATAAAAGCATCACACATGACACACATATTTTTCATGTGGAAACCCAACTGGGAAAAACCATGGTGGGGATGAATACCCACAAGCTTGTTGTTGAACTCTTTGGAAGTCTGCTTTGTTAGAAGTCTTGTCCGATTAAAGACATTACAAAAGGTTCTACTAGAAACCGATCATGTTAGAGATCAACCGGTTAAGGGATGGCTACAATACTCGGTTAAGGGTTAAACCCTATTAAGGGTACCTTGTTAGAGGATTTCAAGAACTCAATAGCTAAAGGATTTCTAGAGCTCTCTAGCTTTCTAGATCTCAATAACTTTGAGTTACCCTGTTAAGGGATTTACAGCAAGCAGGTTAAGGCTACCCTGTTAGGGGATTTTCCAACTATTGAGGTGGTTAGAGATCAACAAGTATTTCAATGATCTGGTAATAGCACTCAATGTCAATGCAGATCTACTTAAGGTCCTCTTCACCTTCTGCACTTTCACTCTGCAGGTATCACTTCTCTCCTTTGGTCTAGCAAGAATCATGTATCCCTTCTCTTGGATACTCTCACACAAATTTTGCCAACAACCCCTGAAAGAGTCACAACATCGACCTTATAGGACAACAGATAGGTCAGTAGCATAAACCCTAAACCATAGACCTATTAGGTTAAGGAATTCAAATAGTTCAATCTTGACCGTTGATCATACTATATTAAATGCAGCAGGTCTTTGAATAAATCTCAAGACATTCTCCATCGTTCATTATCCACTGATTTCATAGCAGCTAATAATCCATCATGCATTTTCACCATTTACAAACTTCGCACATTCCTGAGGTAGATAGGGATAGTCTTCTTCATGCAAGATCCTTCACGTGCACAAGGCTGACCTGGCAACATGATCTGTTCTTCATTACAATGCTAACTCATCACACAATGTCACTGGTTGACCCATACAGGCTTGAAGCACTTCAACCAAAAACCCTAAAGTTGAGACTACCAACCGGTAGTCATACAATGCTTCCATGTGTCAGTTCCCATAACCATATGTCGGTTCATCTTGAACGGGCACACCGCTTCACTTTGGCACAAATGTCAATTCATTGTGTTATACCGATTCTCACATATGCCAGTTCATACCTCTTCAACATATTGACATCTGTAGCGTCCTAAAATTGTGACACTTGCAATTTTGACTGCATTTCGGTCTTCACGATGGCGACGCAACACGGAACCTGAATGGAGACCCCGAAACTTGTCCACGACACCAAAAACTGCATTTTCATGTACCCTGGCCTGATCCTCCTTGCACCCTGCTATCTCGAGAGGTGGGACCAGAGCACCCAGCACCCTGGTCCTTCAGGACTAGGGCGCCCAGCGCCCTGGTCCCTGGCCCTATTTTGGGCCCGGTCTCCTTTGGGACTTCGGGTCTTTTTGTTTGCAATTTGGAAAATAACATTTCCTGGTTGGCCTAAGGTCGGGAAAATCAGTCTATCAACCCTAATTGGCAAGTATATAAACTACATTTTCCTCTCTCATTTGGTATGACGGAAAAAGCGTGGAAATGATACTCAAACATTCAAGCATTCAAGCATTCACACATTCCTTCAAGCAATTGATCATTCCAAGTCTCCATTCAAGGCTAAGTGTTGCATTCAAGTCAAGGATTCAACCATTGAAGAGGAGATCACATACTACATACAACATACAACATACAACAAACTACAACATCTATACCTTCGCACATAAGGATACAAACATCCTTACAACAAGGTATTAGTACTTGTTTTACATTACAATCATTTACATTTATAGCAATTTCTCATTTCTTGGTTAATTCCAAAACTGGGGTTTGACCTAAAGGCAAACCCCTAATCCCTAACCCCCCAATCGTCTTCGCTTTTCTGTGTGTAGGTTGCAGGTACGCGGCTGAAATTGAAGATCTGGAATCCTTGTGCAGAGACGAACAGATCCCCCTTCGTTTCGCAGATTTTTCGGAGGACCGTGTGCACGCCGGGCGCCATCGTCCTGTCAACTTTTGCTCAAATTTGCAGGACAGCATCGTATCGACATATTACTGCTAATTCCAGTTCCACAGCTTCATCCTATATCCCTATCTCAGTTTATAAGCGAATCTTTCTCACTTTCTATGCATTCCTAGCTTAATCATTCTATCTACATTCTTTACAAAAGAGGGTTGCCTTGCTGTCTTAACCCTTGAAACTCATCTAGAATCCAATCTTGCATTGTGTGGGATTGGATCTTGTGGGTTTCAACCCCTCTTTTGAATGTAAAGTCTCCCCTAAGTGAAAACCGTCAACCCTAGTGACCTCCCTTCTCTCTCCTTGGAGTTGGAAGAGGGGAGAGCAACTAGGGTTCGATCGATTTTCCGCTTTACAACATCAATGACAACATATAATGTCATTGTGTCCACATACTGGTTCACATAATGCCAACAATCTCCCCCTTTGGCATTGATGGCAATATACAAAGATATCTCTCCGCTTCACATTTTCTCCCCCAATTTCTGCAAATATTTTTTCCTCTTGACATCTTATCCCCCTTTGACAACAATGCCAAAGTGTAGGCACAAGCTTCCTTGTTTCATTATGTTGCTCCCCCTGAGGAGTAGCATCCTTCAACACATCAATCCTGAAGAAATATTTGACTATGCAATACATGACTGATGTGGAGAATATACCTTTAGTTCACCTCCTGAAGGGGCAGTACCCCTAATTCATCTCTTAAGTGTGTAAATGTAGTCTTTGGGAGAGGCTTGGTGAATATGTTTGCTAACTACTCCTTACTGGACACATGCTCCAGTGCAATCTCTTTGTTTTGAACCTTTTCCCTCAAGAAATGATACTTACACTCAAAGTGCTTGGTTCTAGAATGTAAAACCAGATTTTTTGAAATATTGATAGCACTTATGTTATCACAGAATATACTTACCAGTTCAGATACAGGGATTTTGAAGCCTTTCAGTACATGCTTCATCCAAATTGTCTGAGTGCAGTTCATGAAAGTTGCATACTCTGCTTCCACTGTAGACTGAGAGATACAACTCTGCTTTTTACTCATCCATGAGACCAGTCTACCACCAAGGAAGAATGCACCACCGGTTGTGCTCTTCCGGTCATCTACATTACCAGCCCAATCAACATCTGTGAACACTTTCAAGTTGAAGTCCTTGCTATATGGATACCACAATCCATAGTCAACAGTTCCCTTCAGATACCTAAGAATCTGCTTGACTGCAACCAAGTGGGATTCTCTTGGACTTTTCTGGAACCTTGTAGTAATGCCAACTGCATGTGCAATATCCGGTCTGCTATGCACTACATAATGCAATTTACCAATCATTGATCAGTATTCTTTCTCATCAACCAATGCTGAGTCATCCACTTTGGATAGTTTACAACCAGTCACCATCGATGTACCAACCAATTTTCTATCTTCCATGCCAAAGGTCTTCAACACCTCTTTGACATACTTGGACTGGGTGATAAAGATTTCATCCTTCATCTGTTGGATCTGTAGTCAAATGAATAACTTAATCTCCCCTATGAGTGACATCTCAAACTCTTCCTTCATCTCATCAGCAAACTCATGACTCATCTTGTCATCTCCACCAAAGATAATGTCATCAACAAATACCTCACAGATCAGGATCTAATCTCCTTCAGACTTCAAGTAGATATTACTATCTTCACTTGTTCTCTCAAATCCAATCTTCACAAGATGGGAATGAAGACGCTCATACCATGCCCTAGGTGCTTGCTTTAGACCATATAAGGCTTTATATAGCCTACATACCATATCACTATCTTCAGATAGGGTAAACCATCTGGTTTCTCAATATACACCTCCTCTTCAAGTACACCATTTAGGAATGCCAATTTTACATCCATTTGATATACTTTGAAGCCTTTAAAAGCTACATATGCAAGAAGCATATGAACTCCTTCCAATCTGGCTACAGGAGCAAAGGTTTCTCCATAGTCTTCTCCTTCTTTTTGAGCATATCCCTTGCACACCAATCTGGCTTTTTTCCTAATCATTGTGCCATCCTCATTTAGCTTGTTTCTGAACACCCATTTGGTGCCAATGACATTTTTATGCTTTGGTCTGGGTACCAAGGACCATGTACCATTTTTCTCTATCTCGTCAAGTTCCTCTTCCATTGCCTTGATCCAGTCTTCATCTTTATGAGCCTCTTTGAATGATTTAGGCTCAAATTTAGAGATCATACATGTGTTTTCTCTGATCTTTCTTCTTGTAAGGATTCCTGCATCCTTATCTCCTATTTTCTACTTAGGATCATGATTCAGCTTGACATACCGAGGAATGGTCTTGACTGGTTCTTCTTTCTTTTCCTCTTCATCCTCATCTTCATCAATATCAGCATTCACCGGTTCAGGAACACTGTTACTGGTACTTGGTTGACTGACAACCGGTTCCCAAAAGGTTGCAACCAGTTCATTTATAGCTTGCTCACTACCAGTTTCCTTAGTTTTCTCAGAGGATTCAACAACTCTTACATTGATACTTTCCATAATTCTCTGAGTCCTATTGTTGTAACACTTGAGAGCTTCACTCTTGTGGAATATCATAGGAATATTCCCTCATCACATTTTGTATCAAATTTTCTTTGGTGTTCACTCCTCTTGATGTAACATTTGCTACCAAACACTCTAAAGTAGCTAACCACAGCTGTCTTTTTGGTCCAGTACTCATAAGCAGTTTTATCCTTACCTTTCTTGATGAGTACCCGGTTCATTGTGTAGACTGCAGTGCTCACCGCTTCTCTCCAAAAGGTGTGAGCTACCTTTCCTTGAATCAATATGGTTCTAGCTGCTTCAACCATAGTTCAGTTATTCCTCTCTACTAGATCATTTTGTTGTGGAGTCCGGGGGGAAGACAGTTGCCTCTTGATGCCAAATTCTTCACAATACTTGTTGAATTCACTGGAAGTGAATTCCACTCCTTGATCAGTTCTGAGACACTTGATCCTTTTACCGCTTTCCTTCTGCACTAATGCTCTGAAAGCTTTAAACTTCACAAAGGCTTCAGACTTGTCTCTCAAGAATGTGACCCACATCATTCTTGAGCAGTCATCAGTGAGAATCATGAAGTACCTATCACCCTGCACACTTCTAGTTTTCATAGGACCACACAAATCAGTATGCACAAGATCAAGCAAGTTGTCAGCAGTGCAAGACTTACCTTTAAAGGTTGAGGAAGACATTTTCCCCAATTGACACTCTTTGCACAAGGTATTATCTAGTTTGCTTAGCACCGGCAACCCTCTAACTGCCTTGATCTTACTAGCCTTCACAATGTTATCAAAGTTTACATGGCAGAATCTCCTATGCCATATCCAGCTATCATCAAACTTAGCCATAAGACATGTACTTATATTTGCATTCAGATGAAATAGGTTACCTTTGGTCTGTAAGCTGGTGGCCACCAATTCACCATCTTTTCCTTTGATTCTGCAAACTCCATTCTTGAATTCCAGAGTGAGGCCACTGTCATTCAGCTGGGCAACACTCAGAAGGTTGTGTCTGAGACCATCAACCCAGTACACATTGTCAGCACTTCTCTTTCCATTCAGAGAGATGGACCCTCTGCCTTTGACCATGCATGGTGCATCATTGCCAAAGCGAACCACACCACCATCATACTCCTCCAAGGATAGAAACTTGCTCCAGTCACCAGTCATATGGTGAGAACAGCCACTGTCAATGATCCACTCATTGGAATTATCAAACTGGGAGACAAGAGCCTTCTTGTCTGACACATCTTCTTTGACAGCAACAAACACAATATCTTCATTTTCTTCATCCTTTGATTCTTCATCTGTGACACCTTCATCAACTGCCACAAAACAGTTTCTCCAGTTTCCTCCTTTGAATTTCCTGAACCTTTCCAGTTTGTCCTTGTTATCGCCATTAGGACAGTTTATAGCAATATGTCCTATCCAGTTACAAGAAAAGCATTTCAAAGGTAGCTTACCTTTGTATTTACCGGTTACTTTAAGAAGCTTCCTGGCAAGGAGAGCTTCAAATGCCATCAGAATCTCCTCATCATCCATTTCTCTGCTCTATCTAGGTTCACCACTAGTGCTAGCTTCTTTTCCTTTTCTAGATGGTATAATAGAGGCTTTAAAAGCTGATTCAGTCTTTTGAACACTGCCATCAAAACTATTTAGCTCATAGGCTGTCAACTTGGCTATGATGGAGTCCAAGAATACCTTAGTCTTATCTATTGATCTCAGCTCCTGAATAGTAGCAACCCTTATTGCATAGACCGGCAATAGGGATCTCAGGACTTTGCTTACCATAGTGGAATCTTCTATTTTACCACCTGCACTCTTGATTTCTCCAACAACTATTTTGATTCTTATTCCATACTGCTGAATGGTCTCACCTTCAACCATCTGCATATCTTCAAACTTCCCTCTCAGGATTTCTTCCTTAGCCTGTTTTACATGTTCATCACCACCATAGATATTTTCAAGAGCATCCCATACCTTTTTGGGATTTACCTTGTCCTGAACATTAATAAACTCAATGTTAGATAGACTACTAATAAGAGCTTCCATGACTTGCCCATTTTCTTGTATCTCTCTCTTTTGGTCATCGGTGAGATTACCGGTAGGGACAACATAGACGTTCTCAACATAACTCCAGTGTTGAGCACCCATGCTTCTGATGAATATCTTCATCCTATCTTTCCATATACCAAAAGTTTCCCTGTTAAACTTTAGACCTTCCCTCTTCATCGTTTGACTGGAATCTTTACCTCAAGTGGTTAAGCTTACAACACAAAGGACCTGGAGGACACTCTAATACCAATTATTAACTCAATGATGAGCAAATAGTACCAAACTGATACTAAGATGGGGGGTGAATCAGTACAGACAAAATATAGTCCTAAACCGGTTCAATAGCAATTACTCCAAATGACGGGCAAACAGTGACACCGGTTTGAAATAGAGTGCAACCGGTAAAACCCAGAACAACTAAAACAATCATAAACCAGTTACTCACTTAGCTTTCCACTCAACTCAGAACTACACTACCATTTCACCCTTATGTATGAACAGGTAATCTATCATCATATCTTCACAACAGCTAGTTCAACATGTTTTATTGACATGCATAAAACATAGAACCATCATATGCTTAACAGGTAATAACAAAGCATCACAAGACAAAAGTATCACACATGACACACATATTTTTCATGTGGAAACCCAACTGGGAAAAACCACAATGAGGATGAATACCCACAAGCTTGTTGTTGAAAACTTTGGAAGTATGCTCTGTTAGAAGCCTTGTCTGGTTAAAGACATTACAAAAGGTTCTTCTAGGAACCGATCATGTTAGAGATCACCCGGTTAAGGGATGGCTACAATACCCGGTTAAGGGTTAAACCCTATTAAGGGTACCTTGTTAGAGGATTTCAAGAACTCAATAGCTAAAGGATTTCTAGAGCTCTCTAGCTTTCCAGATCTCAATAACTTTGAGTTACCCTGTTAAGGGATTTATAGCAAGCTGGTTAAGGGTACCCTGTTAGGGGATTTTCCAATTGTTGAGGTGGTTAGAGATCAATAGGTATTTCAATGATCTGGTAATAGCACTCAATGCCAATGCAGATCCGCTTAAGCTCCTCTTCACCTTCTGCACTTACACTCTGCAGGTATCACTTCTCTCCTTTGGTCTAGCAAGAATCATGTATCCCTTCTCTTGGATACTCACACACAACTTTTGCCAACAACCTTTGAAAGAGTCACAACATCGACCTTATAGGACAATAG
Organism: Cryptomeria japonica; assembly: GCF_030272615.1. NCBI lineage: Eukaryota > Viridiplantae > Streptophyta > Pinopsida > Cupressales > Cupressaceae > Cryptomeria > Cryptomeria japonica. Next base: position 788,462,595 of record NC_081407.1, read on the forward strand.
ACAGGTCGATAGCATAAACCCTAAACCCTAGACCTGTTAGGTTAAGGAATTCAAACAGTTCAATCCTGACCGTTGATCATACTGTATTAAATGCAACAAATCTTTGAATAAATCTCAAGACATTCGCCATCATTCATTATCCACCGATTTCATAGTGGCTGATAATCCATCATGCATTTTCACTGTTTACAAACTTCGCACATTCCCGAGGTAGATAGGGATAGTCTTCTTCATGCAATATCCTTCATGTGCACAAGGCTGACATGGCAACATGATCTGTTCTTCATTACAATGCTAACTCATCACACAATGTCACCGGTTGACTCATACAAGCTTGAAGCACTTCAACCGAAAACCCTGAAGTTGAGACTACCAACCGGTAGTCATACAATGCTTCCATGTGCCGGTTCCCATTACCATATGTCGGTTCATCTTGAACAGGCACACCGCTTCACTTTGGCACAAATGCCAGTTCACAGTGTTATATCGGTTCTCACATATTGACATCAATGACAACATACAATGTCATTATGTCCACATACTAGTTCACATAATGCCAACAACGTCCTCTTCAGCTCTACATATTTATGTGTCGCATACTTGTGCTATGCATGGGCAAGTATTCTTACGTCCTATTGGAGACCCTGTTGATCCTCCTACAGACACTAGTGATTATGAGGTGCATTATATGCCCAATGCACTAGATGTGATGACAGGGACTAGAGGATACCCCGGAGAGTCCTCACATGCTAGAGGCGAGGAGTTATCTTTGTCATACACTGATGATGTAGTGGTAAGACGTGTAATTTCATAGTGCATTTTATTTTAAATGAATATTTATAAGAATATTTATAAGAGATAGTATTAAGTAATATTGTTTATATATACATGGTCTATTTAATAGTTGATGACTGAGGAGGAGTTAACACAAGTCCATGATGGCACCTTGATAGTCATTTCATTTGGCCTTGACAACTATACGGTACATATATTATTGCACCTAGCTGTTTACATTTTTTATTGTACATACATGCTCAAAATTTAAATTGTCATTAATTAATTATATAGTAACTTGCATGTTTATCTTATTTTACTCTTGTAGGATACAAGTAGTGCGAGTGCAGTGTTGAACGATTCGGACTCTTATAGTGTAGTCGAAGACAAGGGAAAGGTAATTGAATGCAAACATGATTGAAATAATAGTTTTAATCATTTATAATGATTATACATGTCTAAATAGATTGATACTTTCACATACTCATCGTCTTTATGTATAAGGAATTCTCGGTTTCACATCCTTGTTGACTACAGCCACTATACCTGAAGAAATAGAAGAGATGCTTCAGGTGCATGTGTTTATTTTATTTTGTTTTAGAAGATATAAATTGTTCCTATCATCCACAATTATATTCTAACTTGTATTGAAATGTTATGTTTGTGAACATATATAGGTTGTATAAAAAAATCTTGATGACATACTTGCTCTAGCGAAGACATATTCCAAATCTCCTCCCAAGATGAATATAAAATGTGGGGATGAGGCAATAAAGAATTCAATTTGTGAGTTCAATTATAGTTCAATGTATATTGATTTTTATGTTAACTTTTCATATGTAGACTATATAATATAACTAATCTTAATTGTGGTTTGATTTTTCTTGTGCGGGATCCTTCAGAGATGAGCAGTGTTGCGAAGAGGATTGATTTTGATGATCAATCAGTAGTTTAGGATGTTATATAACATTTTGGGATACTTACATGTCTAGTTGGCATGTATATTTTGTATATGGACATACATTTACATATATCGACATACATTTTGTTTGAGTTGGCATTTATGTCATTTTTGTATATGGACATAAACTTATAATTATTTGACATTTTGATATATAGAAGTTGAGATTTGATATAACTTGTTCCTCGTGTGCATGGTGTCATTATTTTAAACTTTAATCTTCGATCCAATAATTAACAATGGTTAATAATAAATAATACACTGTTGTTTGTATAATCTTGAGATTCTATATAATTTATTTCATCTAAATCTTAAGTGTTAAATTTGGTTACCTTTGGAAACTTCACCAAAATTAATGACCATATTGGTATTGTTATTAATCATAACATGGATACTTAATAATGAAAAATAAAAAGTAACAAACCATCTTCTAAAGAAGAATGCATTTTTCTCATAATCAATTGGTTACATTTAGCAACAATCCCCCATCATTAAAGCCATCTCAGTAGGGAGATTTTGTGAAGAGGTCCATTTCCACACATTTCCCATTAAATGTAAGGCTTAAATATATGAGATGTAAACATTAACTTGTTTTCATTGTCATTCAGCTACTGAAAGAAACAAAATTTTACCTTCCTTTATTTTACTATCACGTGTAAAATATGTCCACCCCCAACTGAATGTAGGCATATTGTGTTTCATAATGCATTGTAACATCAATTCCAACAAGTCCAGTTAGGAATTCTTACCCTAGGCATGCTCCTATTTTTCTCCCCCACTCAATTGAATGCTCAGGGCCATACCCTATCAGCGTCATCCCTTGAGTGCCCTAAGTGAGAAAAATTGTCAAAATTTGATAGGTTCTATCTTGGAATCCATGGCACATGTGAATGATCTATTTGAACTTATAGGGTCATGTGAGAATTTCCTACAATAGCCTAGCTTGGTTTTTCAAGATTCAGAGAAGTTTTTGTACGGCAACAATTTTTCACTTGATGAAAAAATCGTTAGTTTCATTCAATGAAAAGTTGCCATGGAGCCCAATTATCATTTTTCTCGTCGTGGGTGAAAATCATCAAATCCAACAAGTCCAGTTAGGCATTCTTATCCTAGGAAAGCTCCTATTTTTTCTCTCCACTCATTTGAACACTCAGGGCCATACCCTACTGGCCCTGTCCCTTGAGCACCCTAAGTGCAAAAAATTGTCAAAATTTGACAAGTTATATCTCAAAATGTGTGGTACATGTGAATGATTTGTTTGAACCTACAAGGTCACGTCAGGGCTACCTATAATATCTTATATAACTTTTTCAAGATTCGAAGCACGGTTTTCATAGGGCAACGATTTTTCACTTGATGAAAAAATCAACAGTTTCATTCAATGAAAAGTTGTCATAGAGCCCAATTCTCTTTATACTCATCATGAGAATGAACTTTTGGTTTCAACATGTTTGACTAGGCATGTTCATTTCCCCCCCCCCCCCCATTGAACGCGCAGGGCCATACCCGACTAGCACCATCCCTTGACTGTCCTAAGTGCAAAAATTGTCAAAATTTGACAAGTTCTATCTTGAAATTTGTAGCACCTATGGATGATCTATTTGAACCTACAGATTCATGTGAGGAATTTCTACAATAGCTTGTCTTAGTTTTTCAATATTCAGAGCGGTTTTGGTAGGGCAGTGATTTTTCACTTGACAAAAAAATCGTCAATTTCATTCAATGAAAAGTTGCCACATAGCTCAATTCTCATTCTGCGCGATGTGGTGTGTAAACTATTGGTTCCAAAATGTCTAATTAGGTATTCTTACCCTAGGCATACTCCTATTTTTCCTCTCCACTTGGTCAAACACTCAGGACCATACCTTAGCAACATGATCCCTTGAGCACTCCAAGTGTTAAAAATTGTCAAATTTGGACAGGTTCTATCTCAGAATCTGTGGCACCTATAGATGATTTGATTGAACCTACAGGGTCACGTGAGGGCTTCCTACAATAATCTATCTCAAATTTTTAATATTTGGAGCAGTTTTCATATGTAGTGCCCCTCCTCGATCAAGCTCTGATTAACCTAGTTTGATCATGGTTGACCTTACTAACAGTTTGCATGGATGGTTGGAGCACTATATAAAGATGATTTACTTTAATATGATGGATTATGTTAGAAGGATAAATTAGTGAATGTTGACCCCTTGTGGATAATTAGACGCAATTTTCCTATGTATCATATATCTGTTCAAGGTTTGGGGTCTTATCTTGAACCCATCATAAGAATAACTTGCATCTTTGTTAAGGACTTATCTGTCAAGATAGAACCTTGATGCAGTATGATAATGAGACTTTTGGCATATGATCTCCATGAGACTAGAGGATAAGATGTATCCTACATTATGATTGATTTTAGTATATAGGTTGAGGATGTAGTAATTCATTTAAGCATGCCTAGTTGATGATTGCTTAGACGGGTTCAATGAATGTTGCAATTTGGTAAATGGTTACACGTGGAATTGTTAGGAAAGGAAATTTGATTCTATCATCATTGTTCTTGATTATGAGATAAAACGAGTAATTGATTACATATAGATTCACTAGGAAAAATGTTAATTGGATATTATCTTTATTGATATTTGATTTGGATCAATATATGAGATGTGAAATTGAATACTATGTGTCTAATTTGTATTTTCTTTCATATATTTATATATGCATGTGATATTGGACTACTAATGTTTGAAATGAGATGTGCAGGAAATTAATCCATGCAACCATGGAAATTATATGGAGAACTAAGGTCAAACCTATGTGCGATAGTAAAGCCAAGGGTTGTCTATTTGGAGAAGCAATACCTCATATGTAATGTGTTTAAATTCGTAAAATTGAATGCTTGAATGAATGTTTTAATTTGTATTTGTTAATTTTGTTAATTCCTAAAAAGGGCATGCCAATTGTATTTTGTGATGTGTATTTTATGGTGTCACTTGACACTTGTGATGTGTTGTGAGTTGGCAAATGACATGTCCTTAAAAGGGAAATTGTGGAGCCCAATGCATTTTCAAATTTCTTGTTGTGGTCCCAAAAGATAACTTGGTTAGATAGTCTTTAGTTTGGTCAAATCAAGTTTGACCCGAATATAAACTTTAAGTGGATTTTTGGTGGGTCAAACTAACTCCTAGGGTTGTGTTTAAGTCACTTTTGAAGGCCCGTATGACATACCTATGGGTAAGGGTCATTTTTATCCATGTTACAACTCACATATAGCTATCAAGTCAACTCAAAAGTGAGTTTTTCAAGATGGACGAAAATTGAACTTTTAGAAGATTGACTCTTGGGTAAACAACCTTCCTTTTGGTGTTTAGGTGCACTTTCCCATCTTGCAACCACCTTTTTCAATTTCCATTTATAGAAACCATATAAGAGGTTGGGAAGACCAACCTATGGGAACTCACATCCTTTCCAAGGAAGTTGGAAAGGGTGAGGAGAGCCTACATAGGGGAGATTTTCAAACTTGGGACTTTGATCACCCACTCTCCAATCTTGGAGACTAAGTTTGAGTAGGAATTTAGATTGAAGACAGAAAATTTTGGCTAAGTGAGGAGACAAGTAAGAGGGATTGGGAAGCTCTTCTAAAACACACATACCATTGGCAAGAGTGAAGGTTGGTGTTCTTCATTCTATAACTTAGATGCATTCATAATGTCATTTGTAAATCAGTTTTTAGTTTATGTGTTATATATGCTTCTAGATCTATGAACTATGGTTTTGTGTTGTTAGTTTATTTCTATTTGGATTTCTTGTATTTATGTTCATGGGAGTCAAGACTAAACTCACCCTTGGGAGGGAAGAGTAGTCTTGGGGTGAAGGGTTATAGGACAATCTTTGGGTGTAGAGTCTCTCTTCTTGGAAGAGAGGATAATCAAGGATCTGGGATCCTTGCTGCTATTTTTCTTTGTATAAAATTTGGGGGTCATAAGGCGAGTTTTGGCTTGAAGCATTTGGGAGTCATAAGGTATGTTTTGGTCATATGTGAGACCAAGTAGAAGGTTATTTTAGCCTTGTGAAGGCATTTGAATGTAATGGTTTATTGCAGATCTCCCCTTAGATTTTGTTCCAGCTTCACCCCATTGTTTTGAGTCACTTGGTGACTATGTGTAGGCCTTGGGTTGGGAGTTATTATTGAAATTTTTTCCTTGTAAAATATGTATTTTGTATGGGTGTGTTTGAGCATGTGGGTAGCCTATTTGGTCCTTGGTTCTCCTAGCTCGGAGGTGGTCTCTAGTAGGCCCAGGTTGGGAGGTGAGCCTCCATGGTCACAATCAAGAGTTCTATACTTGCAGGTTTGCAAATTTGTTGAGAACATGAAGGAAAAACAAGTTCCTATGTGGTTGTATGAGGATTGGATTTGAAAGTTGTAATGAGATAATGTATTAGCCTAAATTTAAAATCAAGAAAAAACATTGGAATGCTTAGTCTTTACTACTAAGGTTGTTGCATTTTTAAGTAGGTATAAATAAAAAAAAGAATGTCATTTATTGCCCTCTCTCCTACCCTTTGTATTTCATTATGAAAGTAATGCAAACTGAAATAAAATGAAGTGTTCATAGATTTGTGTGAGTTTCTTTTATTATGTATACAGTTCTTTGCAAAAGTTAATCTTTTAATCAATATCCATATAATTGAAAGGAACAAAAGTAATAGTAGGTTTTCTAGTTGATTTAAACTTCTAGTTAATGAAGAATGAAATATTTTCTAAATTCTGTTTTTTCTATTAAGGTTCAAATAGGCTTTAGCAGGATTTAAATCTTTGTCTAAATCTGATTTTTTCTTGAAGAAATGATTTATGTTTTACAAACATTAAGAAGGAAAGAGAAATAGTTTTAAAACCATTATATACTCTGTTTAAAATCTAGTTGTTAATTAAATCCAACAATTGAGATTTAAACACTACTTTAGCATGTCAATTATTCTCACGAAGATATAAAAAAAAAACAAGGTTAAATCTGAAAGTATACATTTGAAGCTTTTTGTCATTCATCCTACAACTAGTAATCAAAATAAAAGCAAAAGTTATTCATTTCACTATAAGATTTTAAAGGATATATATATTATTTAATTATTAGTCTATTATACTCTACGCTTAAGCTAAACTTAGGCATTTAATACTATTGTAGGTATTTAATAATTATTCTAATTATTAAATACACATTATCCCTTTAGGGTTTTTTTAGGGTTGCACAATCTCCTTTTATAAGGATTCTATTGCACTTTTTTATTCATTCCCTCTCTGAATGATAATCTTTTTCTTCAGAGTCATTATTGTTTTTTTGCCTCCATTCTTCTCTTGTGACAGGTATTTTGCTTGCAGGTGTTCTTGGGATCTCTGAAGTTGTATTTCTCAACTTCTTCATGGTATTAGAGCTCAGATCTGTTGTTGTTGCCTATTCTTGATTTTTCAGAAGATTTTTGGAGGCTAGGGTTTCAAGATTTTTTAGAGCTTTGTATTTGGATTTGGCTTGCTTCTTTGTTTTTAGGCATTTTGGGCTCAAACGAACCTCACCGTTGAGCTCAAAATACCCTAAAACACCAATTTTCATATAAAATTTGTCCAATTTGGACAACTTTAGCCTCTGGAAAAAAAAATTGGTTTTTGCCCAATTTTGGGCATGAATTTCGAGAAATTCGTTAAAAAATCAAAAAAAAAATTGGGGCAGTTTTATGGCATACCCAAGCCGAAATGAAAAACTTGTAATTTTTTTTTAAATAAAAACAAAGGTTTTTTTGCAAAGCAAATGGGGTGAGGGGGCAGTAGCCTCTATTGATCTACATGCCCTCTGCAAGTCTATATGGCCTGCAGCAAGTCATGGACCCTGCACCACCACCCCTCCCTCTTTGTGCTCCCTCTGGCTGCAGTAGGGCCGACAATTTTTGTCGAGCCCCCATCGCCCTCCTTCATGACCACTCCTCCCGACTGCCGCCTCCTGCTCACCGCCTTCCGGCCACTCCGCCGACCCAGCTGCCTTCTGGCCCCCTAGCTCCCACCTCCCAGTCACCACCATCGAGGCCCCCGCCCACCGAATTTTTTTTCGGTAACTCCTTTCCCAATGCCAATGATATTTTCCAGTTATGATTTTTCCAACCGGCGATCCCTTTCCAGCAGGTGGTATTTTTCTCGGTAATAGGAAATTTTTTTCAACGAGTTTTTCAAGCGATAGAATTTTTTGGCAGGAAAAGGAATATTCACATAATATTATGCTGACGTCAGCAGTATGGACCGCTATGCATAGCCCCCTGTGATCCTCTTTGTGCCCTAAAAGAGGGGTTTTTTTTCTTTTGGCCATAACTTGGGCATACGATATCATTTTTTGGCAAATGAGATATCGTCGAAAAGTTGGTTTCGTCTACTTCTAGATTTGTGGGGTTTATCACTTGGTTTTGCTCCTGGTACATTCTACAACAATTTGAAGTCAAGGGTGTTATTTTCCAGTCCTGAGCTCATATCTTTTTGTCGATTTCTCCATTTTTTCATGATTCCAGTGGTGTTGGGACGGTGTTTTAGAGATCTTCATAGTCATCCATGCACTTTTTCCATATTTTACTCTAGGTATATTTTATTTAGTATTTTGTGTTTTCACAATCTAGTGAATTACTTGAACATATGAGATAGTGGAAGCTTCTCGTTTGCATGGGATGACTTGTTTTTGGCTATTCTTCAATTATTTCCATCATTTTCTCTTCTTTGAGTATTGCATACATCATTTTGTAATCACTTTCCTTTTTACAAACACACTGAAATAAAGTGCCACTATGCCTTGCATGCTTGGGATCTTGCACATCTTGTAACTTATTGTACTCGCACTCCATTATAGTGTCATTGGGGGGTTGATGTTTTCCTTTGTTTGTCATCTACCTTTGTCACGTGAGTGTTTCTTCCATGATATTAGCCTCATGATGTGTGTCAAGTGAGTGTTCCTTCCACGACACTAGCCTTTATATGTGTTTATACTTTTTGTTGCACTCTCGATGTTCCTGGTTCTTTGTCATGCAGTTTTTTTTGGCATTCAGTTTTAGTGTACCTATCACCTCTCCCTTGTCAGCATTATGGGGGGGTTTCACCTATTGGTTGTTGGTTCTAATGCTTCCTTGGTTCATTAGAGTGAGCTATGTATTTGGTATTTGTTCCTATGTACTAAGCGGATGTTGTGGTTGGTTACCTATGCATTTTGGTGAGATGGATCATTTACCATATGGACACTCTTTCATTCCTATTTTTGGAGGCAACCTTCCATCTTTGATTGATCATCTCTTCATGCTTTGGTGTTTTTTGCCATTTGTATCTTCGAGTTCAGTTGTTTGCCTTTGTTTTCCATCTGATTCGAGTGGTGTTATTTGAGAGCACTCATGCAGATTATAGTCTTCTCTACCTAATCATCTTATATTTCAGTGGAGGTTCTTCAAATCGACATTTATTCTTCAACAGTGTTTGCAGCTTCATGCTTCAGTGGTGTTCTTCATGTTCATCCTTTGTTCCTATTTTCTAGAACATTCTCTAGTTTGGAGGCTTCTTCAGTCCCTCACTAGCCTTCACTAGTTTGGAGGTTTCCCATGAGGTTTTCTCTATTTCTCCACTTTACAGAGATCTTTTGTACTTGTGTACCTCATCAGGACTAGTTGTTGGGACCCATTGTTACTTTCATGAATTTTTTAGTCCTTAGTTGTTTTTAGCTACTCCCTAAGTTCATCTTAAGGGGGTGTTAGAGTTATCATGTTGTAGCTAATAATTATTTATTTAATTATTAGTCTATTATACTCTACGCTTAAGCTAAACTTAGGCATTTAATAATATTGTATGTATTTAATAATTATTCTGATTATTAAATACACATTATCCCTTTACGGTTGCAAAATCTCCTTTTATAAGGATTGTATTGTACTTTTTTATTCATTCCCTCTCTGAATGATAATCTTTTTCTCCAGAGCCATTATTGTTTTTTGCCTCCATTCTTCTCTTGTGACAGGTATTTTGCTTGTAGGTGTTCTTGGGATCTCTGAAATTGTATTCCTCAACTTCTTCATATATATATATATATATATATATATATATATATATATATATATATATATATATATATATATATATATATATATATATATATATATATATATATATATATATATACACCCTTTTTGAGGTGATTGTGGATATATACATATATATTCATTAAATAAGTGGACATGTTATAACACATATACATATATTTAATTAGTTATTTAATGAGGAAGGAATATTAATGTCAGTGAATGAATATCTTTGTTTATTAAATTAATATTAATACAAGAGAATTGTATTAATATTAAATAGAAAAATTGGTGAATTGCAATTGATAGATATAATTAATATTAATGTTGTAATGGCATTATCTGACTTATATTAATTAACTTTAAATGAAAATGGGATTATTTAGTATTTATAAGAAAGTGAAATATGATTCGTTAATATTTATATTTAAAGTGATTGAGTGGTTTTCATCACTTGGTTGAAATTTAATTAATCGAATTGAAGTAACAATGTCCTCTCTAGGGATTGTATCCTTAAGTTTATTTAAAGAACTATACCCTATTGAGTATAATAACGGAATGGATTAAGGGGTTAAATTTACCCACTTAGCCAACGTACGTTACATGATGCCACCCTAGTTAATTTTTAAATAAAACATTCTAACCGATCACATTGAAGATCGTATTAAGATGTCATGTAAGAAATTCATTAGTGAAACTAAGTGTTCAAGCACACCTTGACCTTTCATAAACCACAATGTAATTATGCCTTTAAAAAAAAAATTGTTGTTGCATTTTTTTTGCTCAAAAGTTTGGGCTTCACATCATAGGGCAATGATTTTTCACTTGATGAAAAAATCATCAATTTCATTCATTGAAAAGTTGCCACAAAGCCCAATTCTCATTCTACACGTTGTGGACACGAACTGTCAATTCCAAAATGTTTGGTTAGGAATTCTTACATAGGCATGCTCCTATTCCCTCCCCCCCCCCCCCCAGAAACCCCGAAGGGATAAAGCTAAAACACAAGAATAGAGTGCAAATATTATTATTTTTAAAGTTAAAATAGAATAATGATACATTGAATTATCATTAAGTGCAGATTACACAATGGAAGACTTAACTAACACCTAAAGAGTTTCCTGACGTGATTACTTGATTCAACACTTAACTCAACTCACGCTAATTAATCCAATTAAATTGATTAACTTAATGACATGATAATACTTAAACAAAGGATAAATTCATTCGATGGGTTAAAAATATAAATAACATGATGAAGTTCATCCATTACAATTTAACCATACATTGCGTCCAATCTTACATTAAAACATATGCCATGCATCTAATTTCCATGCATACTTTCATTGTATTAAAAACTAATGAATACTTTCCATTATACCAACCTACATTCTTCAAGATCCATATTACTGCATTTAATAAGATAACTACATACATGCATTTAAGATTAACATCATCTAATCCACTATACATTTTAACCATAATGTCATCCATACATGCTAGATAAAAAGGAAACAGAAGAACACAAACACCACATAACACCAAATTGATATCGGAGTTCACCCCTAGTGGGCTACATCTTCAGGTCTGCTCAACTGCAAGACCCCTCTGATAAATAATAGGGTGAATAATACATAAGGTTTACATCCATTACAATCTGTCAATAAGGCATACATAAATAAATAATACATACAACCACATTGGTCCAATGGATACATGAATGATCCTAGAAAAGGAAAAGGATCCATCTGAACATGATAAGAAGCAAATATAAAAGAACGAGAGCACCCATGAGACTAGGTTCTTACAACCCATCATACACAACCCATGGTCTATCATGAATATTAGGTACTCCCAAAGGCATAAACAACCAAATATGACTCCACAATAGTGCTTCTAGAAAAGACAACACAAACTGCACACTAGTGAACATAAGGGACAAGTGTCATCACATAACTTGGTATGGTTACCCTGGCAGGCCTCCATAGGTCTCGACCCCATCTACTGGGCTACCCTAGCAACCTTTACCAAACCTCCGGCCCATCCAAGTCTCATGTGGACCAAACACATCCTTTCGTGAAGACAAGGTTGTTGGTTTGTCGTTTCAGGCCTTCTCACTGCATTCCAAGTTTGTACAACCACTCATCCCTTGCATGAGGCACAATGATATTACTTAATTTTTTCATTAACTAAACTCTCTAATATGTTATTAGGTTATCACTTATTTAGACACACTTTCGATGGGTTACCCTGCAACCACTTTGGGCATGACCCCCACTCGAAAGCCACTGATGCAGGGACTTCACGGGGTCATAACTTTTGACTTGATTGTCCAATTGCGCTAGAATTTTATGTGAACGTGGATCTTGAGGAGTTTATTGGATTGTCGACCAAACCTAGTTCATTAGGGCCTCCAAAAAATCAAATTTTCAGGGCCAGATTCCTTCATCTAAGGCCTCATAATTGGCTTTTACTTTCTCTTTCCTTTTTTTAGAAAGTTGGTTTTTTAGTTAATTTTGAGCTTGTAATATTTTTTAGATTAGAAAGTTGGTTTTTGTGTCGTAGGAATGTTTTTTAGATTTCTAGAAGATTTCATGATTTTTGGGATAGATTTGAAAATTTCCTTAAATGGCAATTTTTGGATTTTGTAAAAATCTGCCCAAAAAGGAATTTTTTGGTGATTGTTTAAAATAGGGACGAATGGTTGGAGTTGCAGAAGAATAATGAATAACATTAGATCTAGATGTGTGTTTATTTATGATTATTCTTGTTATATTGGTTATGTTTTAACTAGCTACATCATCTAGTATTAGAGCAAGAAGATGGTTGGGGGAGGAAGAGGAAGAGGTCTTGCTCAGATGCATAGAGACATGCAAAACCTCCAAAGGCATGTTGCAAAGCTCATGAATAATGGAAAATCAGATACTGAGGCAAAGGGAAGATAATTCTGATCAAGGTTCAGATGAAGGAGATACAGATCAGTCTGAAGAGTTTGAAGAAGAGCCACTAAATCATGAAAATTTTGAAGAGCGTATGCTTAGGGAATTAGAAGGGAAGAATAAAGGAATTAAAGTTGAAGTTTCAGAATATGCAGGTAGTCTTAAACCAAAGGAACTTATTGATTGGTTGAATGAGATGGAGAAATTTTTTGAGTGGAAATCTATGACAGAGGGAAAAAAAAAAAGTTAAGTTTGCATGCACTAAGTTAAAGGGTCATGCAATGATCTGGTGGGATCATCTACAAAAGGAGTGAATGAGGAAAAGAAAAGAGAAGATCAAAACCTAGAGCAAGATGGAGAAGAAATTAAGAAAACAAATTTTGCCTTTAGACTGTGCACAAACTTTGTTTCGCAAATTTCAAAATCTAAAGCAAAACTTATCTACTGTACAAGATTACATAGATGAATTTTACCAGTTGTCCATTCGGGTTGAGCATCAAGAATCTGATGAACAAATGGCTGCTAAGTATGTAAATGGATTGAAGTTTTAAATTCAGGATGAATTAAGCATGCACCAAATCGACAGTATGGAAGAGGCTTATCAGCTGGCTCTAAAGGCAGAAGAAAAGCAAAACAGATAGTATTTTCATAGGAATGGAGGAGGAAGAAGGGGTACTTCATCTCCTTCACGTGGCGGTTCAATTTATGGTAGGGGAGATTCATCCCAAGGAGTAGAGAAGCAAGATGATACCTACCCAGAGTCCTCTAATCTACAATGAGGATGAGGGTTTCAAAGAGGAAGAGGTTATGGAGGCGGTACCATTAACTTATTTTAGGTGTGGGGAAGAATGCCACAGAGCATTTGAGTGCTCAAATTTTAACATGCAAGATAGAAATCAACGAGGACCGTCCAGGGTGATTTTACCTAAATCTAAAAATGATGGAGCAGAATTAGAAGTTCACCCAGACATAGGAGAAAACCTCATGATAAGGAGAACCTTGATAATCCCAGAGAAGGAGAAAACACAGATTCAAAGCTTTGATGACTCATGGCTTTGAACCAATATTTTTCAAACCAGATGCATCTCAGCAGAAAAGGTATGTCAAGTTATTATTGATAGTGGTAGTTGTGAGAATATGGTTTTCAGAGAGATGGTAGATAAGTTGAATTTAGAGTGTGAGAAATGTTAGGCCCAATATGGAAAGCTAATGTACTGAAAGGGGAGGGGTGAATCAAAACTTCAAATTCTTTCTTCAACAATAACTTTATTGTTATGCATAAACCAAAAACTGTTGTAACATTATATAATGCTAAAACAAATAAATAATAATCATACATGATTCACTCCATAACACATATATTTTGGTTACGCAGAAACTCTTGGTTAGAGAGAAAAAATACGGTGGGGGTGGCACCCACAACTTCACTACTACAATAATAAAGGTTGCTCGATTAGAGCTATATGTTCAGCTATTTCTGATAGCTTACCTTGTTAGGAGTATCAAGATCGTTAGATCTACCTTGCTAAAGGATTTTACAATACTTATTCTAAATGTTGCACCTGGTTAAAGGCTTTACAATTTATAGACTTTGTTAGAGTCTTTTACCCTATTAAAGGTTTCTCTTATAACTCAAAATATTACAATAAAATCTTTACAAATATCTCCAACTTCACATCTGAAATGTTATAGCAGATTCTTTGTGCTCAAAAAGAGATTACCTTGCTTATAGAATACCTCGGTAATTCATAAAGTAACTTGGTAAACCCTTCTGTTTACTCTGTTCCTTGACTGTTCTATGAAATCCTTCTTGGTGACCTCTATGTCTCTGACAGTCACAATACTCAGTGCTTCCTTATCTATCACACATGTCTTGCTTCATATATCCCTTGTATCTGATCCCAATTCATGTTGTATAAATAGATCTCTTATGTCGGTGATCTGGTTCATTGCTTCGATCTTACAAACATTATTTATCGAATGAATAACCATACAAGATATTTCATTGGATAGATGACCTCAATATCATACAAAATCTTTAAGTGCAATTTCCAATGTGATAATGGTTCTTTGTTCCTCGATCTTGTAACATGTTTCCCATGTGTGTCTAGGTTCAATGAATCTGGTAACACATTTCACTCGGTGTGTGTTAACTTGGTATATCATTTTTGCTGCTCGGTAGACACATTAGTGATACTCGGTAGATAGCTCAGTGTATACTAGGCTCTGTGACTACTTTCTTCTATAACTGACTGCTCTGTGCTTACTGACTAAATATTTTGGTAGTAGTAACCGACTAGACTATATAGAATGACTTTGGACATAAAACTAATGGCAACTTAGTAAGTAGTAACAATCTCCCCTTTTGACATTAGTTGAGATGTTTGACAAAACTTCTTTCAAAGTCATACCTCAAAAATCTATATACTTACAAAATTTGACTAATCAGACAGTATATACATTTGTCAATAAAATAGTATATTCAGATATAATCCCCTTATCAATATATTGTACAAAACTTTGATTATGCATGCGATGTGATCAATATTCTACATTAACTGCTCGGTTGTCACTACTCGGTTCACTACTCGGTTCACTACTCAGTTCACTGCTCGGTTCACTGCTCCCCCTATCAAAATTATCTTATATACTCCCCCTTTTTGACAAACATCAAAAATTAGTTACCATTCGGTGGAGGCAACTGATCAAAAATGGATTTATACTTTGTCCTTGCATTGGTGAGAGCGGCAAAGAGGGCATCCTTGACACTATCCGTGAGTGAATTCTAAGCTGTAATGTCAGCTAACAGTGAAATTATTCCATCTAAGGTGCTTCCCTCTGGTTGAGTGGATAGGGAGGTAGCCTTGTTGATATGCTCTTGGACGGAGGACAAGTGTGGAATGAATAAGGCTTGAAGAGTCATAATGTCCATCCTGATTTGGTGCTCTTCATTCCTAAGTTCCAATTGTTGAGCCATGAGCTTTTGTAACTTTGTATAGAAATGTTGAACAGATTTTGGCTCAGTAGTCAACTTATTTGAGAGATCGGTGATCTCTTTCTCAATCACTTCTGTTTTATTTTTTATATCTTTAATGAATAAAGAGAATGTACAGAGTTTCTGAAATAAATAAAGAGTATGCTTGAGTTGAGGGGACAACTCAGCAATAAATTTGACAAGTTTTACTTTGCCAATAGCAATGGCTTTCTGTACCTCTTCAATCATTTTAGCAGTGAGCTCTTTGTCCTTCAATTTGCTCAAATATCCAGATGCGTCTATTCTAGATGTCTCTATTTCAGTTAGGAGTTCATCCAGTTGAATATTGATGGTTGCATCTTTTGTCACAGTAGCTTCAGGTAGCATATCTGTTAATAGTGCTTTCACCTTCTGAAGTACTCTATTTTTCTTTTGAATAGCCATTTGTTTTTCCTGTTCTGCTTTGGCTTTGCATATTTCACCGAATTCAATGAGTGCTTGCCCTTTTAATTTGGATATGTCTACATTTAGCAACACTATTGGTTTTGAAAAATCTAATTTAAAACTATTCTTTTTCATTTTCTTTTCTTTAGCTTTCACCGGTTGAACTAATACAATGGCTTGGGAGGCTTGTTGACTCTCGGTAGTTTGCTCGGTAGAGGCAACACTTTTGTCAATTTCTTGAACCTCTGATGTAGCCTTTGGTGAATCCTTGCTCGAAGTCTAGTTGTAACATTTTCAGTGCTAGAAGGAGCTTGAGAAGTCTATTCCCCAGTGGCCCGACAAGTAGCTTCTCCTTCTGTAGACTTGTGACCCTTTGTTCCTTGTTTAGTATCTTGAGGGGCCTCGGTTGAAACAGGTTGAGTGACCAGAGGATAGGGCTGAACTTGTTCCAAAACTGACTCACTGGATACCAGTTTGGCATATGCATTCCCTTCTATCATTTCCTATTCTTGTGCCTCGGTGTCCATGATATCCTCATCAATTTGTATAGTGTTAGCAGGGTCTTTCTCGGTGATATCAGGATCTTGCTTGGTGACATCAACTATTTCAACTTCAACTTGCTCACCAACATTCTTGATTCAAAATATTTCCTGCCACTTTTCTTTGGTCTCATTCTCTACATCCAAATAAAGGACATTCATCAATTTCAAGGCTCTTTGCTTGACTAGGAAGTTTGTGTGGTAATTTTTCAGATGTTCATTGATCTCATCTACCGACATGTCTGAAAATAGATGTACTAGACTTCTTTCTCTCATCTGTTTCTCTAAGTCCATAGCATACTTCCACCTGTTATCAATATTCAAATACAACTCTTTTGGACGAGAATTAGACACTTCCAATGTGACCAATCGAAATTTCAGAAGTGTGCAGATGATAGCTTCTTCTATTTGTCTCTTTTCATCATCATTTCCTGATTCATACTTAACATATCTAAATGATCCAAATCCACCATATTCTTTCAGATTTGCAAAAATTATCAACACTATGTACATCTTCCTTTTTACTCTTGACAATCTGAAATTTACTTTTGTCTTCAGATTCGGTGTCACTAGACTCTTTAGTCAAAATGAGTCTCCGAGTAGATTTCTTATAAGTTTTTGTTACCTTTGGTGTGGCAACATTCTTTGGTTTCTTACTTGGTGATGCTACAGATGATCTTGTGTTTGGGCGCTTTACTGAAGGAGTCGGTGATACCTTTGATGTATCTTGTTTCTTCCTTTTCAAAACTTTCCCTTTAGGCAACTCAGTGCTTAATGTAATAGCTACCTCTTGGGCTTCAGATTCCTCCTTGGTGATGAATAGAGTGCCCTTGATAGGTGTGGAGGAATAACCTTCTCCAAATTTCTCCGTTAATGCCTTGATCATTTTTGTTGCTTTCCTTGTAGCCTTGGGTACTACAATACTCATCTTAACTTTCTCTTTAACTTCTTCATATCTATTGTATCTCAGCTTGGTAGCATGCCTTAGTAATGTAAGAAAGGCATCTATCTATTGTTGTATGATGTCAAAATCAATCTCATAACCCATAGGTGGAAAAGATTGAGTTCTTGGTTCCACCGCATTGACATAGCAGTAGTCGGTGTCTACTTCAAAGCATATGTCATCCTTGCATTTCTCTACTAACTAGGGTGGAATTCTATACCTATTATGCATCTTTTCCTGAAACTTGCTAAAGTAATCATCCATAATATCATTAAAGTTATCACCTAGCCGTTTGATGAAGTCATTGAGTTGATGGGTGATTGGTCAGTGTAGCTCCCAAACTACTTACCGACTGATGGAAAGAATTTCTCAAAATAGAAAAACATGCATACCAAAAGTGATCCAAACTTTAGTGTGTTTGCTGAGTTGTTCCTCTTTGGCTTCCTTATGGTGTTTAGATTCTCAAACGGGTTTTTCAACAATACTTTGCATAGATCAATTTTCATTCCTTTCTTCACAATTTAATATGCTAAATCGACTGTTGCACAAGGTACACTATTTTCCCTTGCCGATTGAAAGAAACAATAACCTATGACTCTAATTGCAAACTTCAACTCTGCATCTGTGACATTATTCAGTTTCAGTCCTCTACAATCAGATTCAACTCCAGTTAAAGTGATCAATTCCTTTTGTGATATCATTTTTTGAGCTCGGGCATGACCAAAAATAGGGTAACCGGTGATCAAATGAATGATTTCCTTGGTGATTTTGAATGGTTGTTCCTCTAACCACATGAAATCATTATGAACTCTGCTCAAAACAAACTTGACCCATTGGGGTTTGAAGACACTGGGATAGGTTAGGGCTTCAGTCAATCCCTTGATTTTAATGTGTTCATTCTTGCTATCCAATTTCCCATCGGTACACAATTCATCATATGTGTCCTTGATCTCAACATGACCTAGTTTCTCAACATGACACTTAGTGAAGAATCTAACATCCTCAACTAGTAAAACCCTATCCGGAATGAGTGAAAATGCAGTTTTATCATCTGGTTCAGATGCTACTTTAGGAGTTAGAGAGTATTTCAGTGAGGGCTTTTCAATGTTCTCAACAACAACGGGCTTCTAGATCTTTAGCGCCATTGCAGATTTCAGATAAATACTAACAAAATATTCTTAGGGTTTGAAGACTTTTAAATGGAAAACACTTTCCACTTAACAAATATTCACAACTGATATGATTGGTAAACTTGCTTAACAATGTGTTGTGATTGATATAAATACCTTGAATTTTGTTTCAGAGGAGGTTTGATCACCTTTGAATCACTTTGCTCTGCTCTCTGAAAACTTGGTAAGTGTAAAATGAATGCGCAGAAGCTTCAAGTACACAATTTTACCTTATCGGGCTCCATGCAGTTAGGTAAGAAAACTTTAAATGCACTCGGTACCACTTCCTTTTATGCTTTTACTGAGTAGCCAGACTTCTTGTATTTACCGACTAGACAAGCTTCCAAAAGACTTGATAAAAAATTTCAAATTTCCTAATGCATCTTTAGTTATGTAGATTTTGAATTAAGTACATGATAAAATAGGAACTGTTAAGATTTAACCTTTGAGAGAATGCAGTCCCTTCATACCTTCACCGACTAATTTGGAATAGGTGCACCTAACTCGATAGATAAGGTGCTTTCTTCATTTGACACAATTTCCTTCTTTTTCCAAATCATCTATAATTTGCCTTTTAGTTCCTCAACATCTCCTCTAGGTTGATCTCTGCAATCTCTAGCCAAGTGTCCAACTTTGTGACAATGAAAACATGCCATACCAGGATTTCTCCATGATCTTTGATTATTCATTCCAAACCTTATAAAGCAATTGGCACTTATATGTCCATATCTTCCACAGCATTCACACCATATCCTTGTATTGTAATCCCATGGTACTATAGAATACTGTCGGTTAGGATCTGTGTGAGTTCGGTAGCCTCTAGTATTTGCTCGATGTGCAGACCACATATAGTTCTTTTGCTTAAACCAACACTTCTCGGTACTATGTCCATATCTATTGCAGTTTTTACAAAATCCTTTGAATTTTGCCTTCTAATAATTGCTAGCAGACTTTGTCCTACATTGGTTAGATGTGTGACCATATTTATTGCAATTGTGACAATAACCATTAGACCTAGTGACATTTAGTTGCTTACCTTTTCTGATTTGGCACATATTAGCAGTATGTCCTTGTTTTCCACAGTAGTTGCAAATAGGTTTCTTTCCTTTGATGTTCTTCTTGTTTCCAGCTTGCTTTGATGATTCTCCTCTCTCAGTAGTGTGGGTTCTCTTTTCGGTGGAGTCTTTTCCTTTGTAACCGAGTCCTGCAACTTTGTTGGGTCTTTTTGTATTCAGTTGTTCATCCAACATCTTTGATGCTTCATAACTCTTTTTCAGTGTTTCTTTGGATTTTTTCTATGTTTCAAGTTCATCGATCAACCTTGATACTTCAAGTTTCAATGCTTGATTCTCATCATCTTTCAGATTTACTTCATGATGTGCATAACCCAATTGATCTGATAGATTTTGTTGAATCCCAGTCAACCTTGTGATTTCATCATTCTTTTCAGATACTAATGCTTCAAGCTATTGTTTTTCTCTTTCTAGATCTCTTACTTTATCCTCGGTTGTCCTCAATGCATCCAGATTTTTAGTCATCTGTGTGCTGAAATGTTTATGTCCTCTTTTCATTACTTTTAGCTGATCAGTCAGTGCTTTGTTCTTTTCCTTCAGTTATTCAATCATTTCTTCAGTCTCTTCAAATATACTATTCTTAGATGATGTTTCAATTTGTTCCATTAACTCTTGAGATTCTTGTAAATCATCAGATAATCTTCTTCTAACATTCAAAGATTTTTGCATTTGTTTCTGCATGTCAGCAATCACTTGATTAGCATGATCCAATTCATTTTGAAGATTCACAATTCTTTGAGATTGTCTATAGCCTTCCATTGATAAGATCTTTCTCTTTAGGCTGTTAAACCCTTTTCCAAGATTGAAGCTCTGATACCAATTGTTAGGCCCAATATGGAAAGCTAATGTACTGAGAGGGGAGGGTGAATCAGTACTTCAAACCCTTTCTTCAACAATAACTTTGTTGTTATGCATAAACCAAAAACTAATGTAACATAATATAATGCTAAAACAAATAAATAATAATCATACATGATTCACTCCATAACACATATTTTGGTTACGCAGAAACTCTTGGTTAGAGAGAAAAACTACGGTGGGGGTGGCACCCACAACTTCACTACTGCAATAATAAAGGTTGCTCAATTAGAGCTACATGTTCAGCTATTTCTGATAGCTTACCCTATTAGGAGTATCAAGATCATTAGATCTACCTTGCTAAAGGATTTTACAACACTTATTCTAAATGTTGCACCCGGTTAAAGGCTTTACAATTTATAGACTTTGTTAGAGTCTTTTACCCTATTAAAGGTTTCTCTTATAACTCAAAATATTACAATAAAATCTTTACAAATATCTGCAACTTCACATCTAAAATGTTAGAGCAGATTCTATGTGCTCAAAATGAGATTACCTTGCTTATAGCATACCTTGGTAATTCATAAAGTAACTCGGTAAACCCTTCTATTTACTCTGTTCCTTGACTGTTCTCTGAAATCCTTCTCGGTGACATCTGTGTCTCTGACAGTCACAATACTTAGTGCTTCCTTATCTATCACACATGTCTTGCTTCATATATCCCTTGTATCTGATCCCAATTCATGCTATATAAATAGATCTCTTATGTCGGTGATATGGTTCATTGCTTCGATCTTACAAACATGGTTTATCGAATGAATAACCATACAAGATATTTCATTGGATAGATGACCTCAAGATCATACAAAATCTTTAAGTGCAATTTTCAATGTGATAACGGTTCTTTGTTCCTCGATCTTGTAACATGTTTCCCATGTGTGTCTAGGTTCAATGAATCTGGTAAAACGTTTCACTTAGTGTGTGTTAACTTGGTATATCATTTTTTCTACTCAATAGACACACTAGTGATACTCGGTAGACAGCTCGATGTATACTAGGCTCTATGACTACTTTCTTCTATAACCGACTGCTTTGTGCTTACCAACTGAATATTTCGGTATGTCATGCCCAAACTTTTGGGCACAAACGGAATAATTTTTTTTTAAAATACTTAACCTAGTACAACTAACTTATTAAAATGATGCAAAACTAGTTTAGTCTTAACTATGTTTTTGAGTGAATCTAACCACTAAGCCAATTGGCAAAATAAAACATCTAAGTTACAAGCGGATTAAAAATCTCCAACAAAATAAATACTGTCTTCCATTAATAAATAATTAAAATCTCCGAACTTAACAATTAATCCCAAATTTAATACATAATCTATAAATTAATTGATCAATAATCTCTTATAGTTCTTTAATTACCTAGGGTCTAAATAAATTGTCCTAGTTATTAGATTAAACAAACCTATTAAATAAATTTTCCATAAATTAAAATACCTTATAAATTGAAAATTTAAAAGGGCCAACTTGACCCTACATATATCATTTTATTTTATTTTATTTTTTTTCCAAGGGTTTATCCTACCCAAAAGTTTTAAAATCTTCCTATTAGAATACTTCTACATTCATTTAATAATTAAAAGTGCATTACTTAGTTTACAAATAACTATTTTGATTCCATATATATATATATATATATATATATATTCCAAAGAGAGGGGGGGGTGCTTTCTTTTCTTTATTTTATTAATTTACTTTTAAAAGAATTCTAAAAGTTCACATGCTAACCCTAACTTTTAAACACCCATTCCACACATATTTTATTTTAAAATCTATGTGTGTTTGCCCTAACCCGAAATTAGGGTTAGGGCATGTGTGTTATAACATACATATTTTTTCTTTTTTTTATGTGTTGTGTGTGTGTGTGTGAATCTCCTCCTTTATTTATTTTTTTGTGAGTGTGTGTGTGCAGGTGCGGACGCGGCGGCCCGAGCTCTACCCCTTGGCGGACCCGAAGAGGGAATGGCGGGGAAAACCGAGTGGACGGAGCAAAGGGAGGAAGGAAAGCGGAGGAGGTGGCGGTTCCCACAGACTGCACCCGTAGGCTAGGGACGGCTCCACCCACGGCTGCGGGCTCCGCAGCCTGTGGACGTCGTCGCCCACAGCTGCAGCTTCCGCAACCTGTGGATGTCGCCACCCACAGCTGCAGCCCACTCAACCTGTGGACGCCGCTTTCCACAGCTGCGGCCCACTCCATCTCCCAAGCAAATTTAATTTTGTTAGTTTTGTTTTTGTGTGTTTAAAATATGGTAAAAATAACATATATATATGTGTGTGTGTGTGTGTGTGTGTGTGTGTGTGTGTGTGTGTGTGTGTGTGTTTATATATATATATCTACCCTTTTTTTTTGTTTAAGAGTTCAATATGTAATAATTTCTTAAAAGACATAAACCTGCATTATTTATATATACATATATGTATATATAAATATATATATATTTATATGTGTGTGTGTGTGTGTGTGTATATATATGTATAAATAGATCTAGTAAATACACTACTATTTTTTTCTTTTAGATAAACAGATTTTCAGAATGAAGCATTTAAATAAATAGAAGGTATATATTCAATATATGTATATGTATTTATATTGTTGTTTTTTAATTATAACTCATTTAGGCAACTTATGAGTTTTTTTTTTTTTTAATATCTTTAAAATGCATACAGAGATTTTCCTAATATTATTTGTAGTTCGTATAATAGGAAAAATATCCTTTTCTTAAAAGGCTGAAAGAAATATATGCCTAATATTCTGGTTTTTATTTTGTTTTAAAACAAACGTTCTGTAACTAATATCTACAATGCATTCTAACAGCAAGCTTAAAATATAATCCTTTTTGGTAAACAAAGTAAAACTAAAACTAAATGCTAATTTTATTTTTTTTGATAAAATAAGCTACTACAATCAGATTTATTTTCTGCATTAAATGGAAAAATAATGACAGATTTATTTTATTTGTAGCAGCATAAATAAACATAAATGAACATGTAGTAACAGAAATTAATTTATTTGCAGAATACACATAAATGCAACAACTTATTTCTTTTTTTTAAATGAAGATTTAAATACATGCTAATTTATTTCATCTTCCCTTTTTGCAAAACTAACCAAAATAGGAGAAATACATTTCTTTAGCAAATTTAAATACAAGTAAATAATAATACAAATGGGTTTTAAAACCCAACTAATATTTCCCTTCCATAGGAATATGAATAAAATAAATACACTTCTTTTCTTTTGGAAATTAAATACAACAATAACTCTCTTTTTTTTTTGCTACAAAATGACTACATTCTCTTTTTTTTTGAAAAACATTTTCTACAACTTAGAACAACAACTATTCCCTTCCTCTTTTCTTTTCCATCACAAGCAACCTGCAATAAAAATGCAACTTGACCATGGAGAGCTCACCTCTCAGCCTATGCTTACTAGAAGCCACCCCCGAGCTTGGAGAACCAAGCACTAGATGGTTGGAGAACCAAGTACTAGATGGGTTACAAATAAACAACCAACACAACAAATAAGGGGCAAACACTCAACATGCATTTTCCCATCCCAAGATACACTCTCACCACAACTTGTGATGAGCTTTCCATGGGTGGAAGTGGACCAAGTACCATTGGGGAGATTGCAAGCATAATACAACTCAAGCCACCTCATGGCAAAACAAAATACAACAAATTTCATCTCCACACCCTATGCCCCCCAAAGGCATAAAAGCCATATTTTCTCCCCTTATGACCCTCAAATGCATACATAAGGCTATGCAGCAAGGGTCACAAAGGACACCCTTGAGATCACTCTCCATTAGGAGAGCCTCTCACCCAAGGCTGACATACTTCTTCCACCCCAAGACCATCCTACTCTCCCAAGAGTAGGAGGCCTTGAACACTCCCAAAACAAGAACACATAAACAAAGAACATGGAAATGAACATTTACATTTTTCTCCTACAAACAAATTACATATACACATCTCTTCATACAAGCATTTCTTTCTTTTAAAAACAACATAAACAACATAAACAAAAGGAAGTAAAACCAACCTTAATCTGCCAATAGGTATGTTAGACTTAGTTGGGGATGAGCTGCCCACATCCACACAAACTTTCCACCAACATTTCACCAAAATTCTATCCTACAACTAATTTTCAAAAAAATGCATAGTCTCCAACAATGGAGAGTGGGTGATTTCTCACTAAGTCCCTAATACTTGCCTAAGAAGGATTCTCTCACACTTCCCAACCCCTTGGGTAAGGTGAGAGTTCCCATTGGTTTCTCTTCCCAACCTCTTACATATTACTAAAACTGGAAAGGGAAAAGGTGAGAGAGGATGGGGAAGAGAGTTTTACATCAAAAGGGAAGGTTGTCTATCCTAGGAGGAACCTTCTAAGTTGAATTTTCGCTCACCTTGGGAAAACCACTTTTTGAAGTGACTAATCAGTCACATGGGAGTAGTCACATGGTTAAAAATACCCCTAACCCATAGGTCTACCCTTTGGACCTTTGGAAAAGCCCTAAAACTGACCCTAGGAGTCCATTTGACCCCTTAGAAACCCAACTGAAGTTAACCTACGGGTCAAGCCTGAGTTGACCACTCCCAAGACTCCCTACCCAAGGCAAATTTGGGACCTCACTCTTGTGTTTGAATGGCTTTGGTAGAAACAAAACTCCCTTCAAGAGACAAGTCAAAATCAATGACACTAATCAGCACATGTGTCAAGTGACACAATAAAATACAATATAAAAATCACACATGGAATTTGTCTCTTGCAGGTTTACACAATTTAATAAAATCAAATTAAAACACATGCATCATTTACTTTCACAAATAAAATACATTACAAATGGGGTGTTGTCTCTCCAAATAGACAACCCCTGGCTTAACAAACATACATTGGTCTAGGTTTGGTTTTCCATATTAATTCCATGGTCACATGGATAATTTTCCTACGCATCTCAATTAACACATTAGTAATTCCAAATAGTCACAATTATATATAATTAAATACATCAATTTCATTGCACATCAAACACTCATACATTTCACAATAATAATTTAATTTTCCCATTCATTCAAATTCGATTCCACATAAGCAATTATCATAATTCTCAAAATTGAACCATTCATAAAATAAGCATCCTTTTTCTATCATCAAAATGAAGTCCTGCAATTCCAATAATGACATTCACCATTTTAAAGTAATTCTATTCTAGTAACGTATAAAGTTTCATAATCATAATGCATAAAATTAAGCATCAATATACGTCAATGTGATCCAAATCATGGAATCATATAGGTTCTAAATCCACAAAGCATAAAATAAATCATCCATAATAGTCTCAATATGAAAATAACTGAAAATGTCAAGCTGAGTCGGGGTAGGGCCTCACACCCTCCCCCTCTAGGCATGAACTTCCTCCTGGAGTTCATCAAAAAGGTGGGGGTACTGTGATCTCATACGTGTTGCATCCTCCCATGAGGCTGTGACCTCATCATAGCAATCCCACTGGACCCTAACCTGGTCCAGCTCTCGACCTTGAAGGCCCAGCGTTCGACATGCCAAAATGCAAATGGGCTCCAAAGCTAGCTACCTGTCTGACTCCACCTGCAAGGCATCCCAATCTAGAATATGAGACTCATCATAGATATACTTCCTCAAAACTGAAACATGAAACACATCGTGGATGCGTGACAGGCTAGGTGGCAATGCTAAATGGTAGGCAACTGGTCCTATCCTCTCAAGGATCTCAAATGGTCCTACAAATCAAGGTGCAAGCTTAGAACTCTTTCCATAATGGATTGGACTCTTATGCGGTCGCACTCTCAAGAAGACTCTGTCTCCAACCAAGTAGCTATGATCTATCCTCTTCGCATCTGCATATTTCTTCTGCCTATCCTGTGCCTCTCTAAGACATTGCCTAATCAAATCCACCTGCTGTTCCATATCCTGAACTATCTCAAGACCAATAGCAACCCTGTCCTCTATGAGGTCCCAACTCAATGGTGTCCTACAAGGTCTACCATATAATGCCTGATAGGGTGGCATCCCCAAGGACGTGTGATGCCCATTGTTATAGGCAAACTCCACTAAGGGAAGGTACTCTTCCCATCTAGTCTCGTAATCCATGACGTACATGCAAAGCATATCCTCTAACACCTGATTAACCCTCTCTATTTGGCCATCCATTTCTGGATGATAGGCTGTACTGAAATTGAGCTTGGTACCCATAGCTGCCTGTAATGTCTTCCAAAAGGAAGAAGTGAAAAGGGAATCCCTATCGGAAATGATCTTGCGTGGAATGCCATGAAGTTTGACAATGTCTCGCAAAAACACCTGTGCTACTGTTGGTGCTATGAAGGTGGTACGAACTGGTGAAAAGTGGGCCACTTTGGTCAACTTGTTAACCATCACCAAGATGGCATCATGGCGACAAGATGACATGGGAAGACCAATGATGAAATGCATGGATATAATATCCCACTTCCACTCTGGTATAGCATGAGATTGGAGCAACCCACCTGGATGGCGGTGCTCTGCCTTGACTCTCTGACACTCAAGGCATCGGGCTACCAACTCAACAATAAGCTGTCACATTCCTGGCCAATGGTACAATTCCCTCAAGTCTGCATGCATCTTCTTAACCCCGGGATGTGCTGCATAAGGAGCTCTATGAGCCTCTATGGTAATGAACTCCCACAATCCCCTAGAAGAAGGTACATAGATGCGCCCTCTATGGCGTAATAAACCATCAGACTCTAAGGAATAATCCACATATTTCCCTTCTAAAGTTTCCTGAGATCATATAGCTTGGCAAACCTCTAAATACCATCCGCCCTCTGGCAATTGCTGCATGATCTGATCTCTCAAATCCATGCCCATAGATATGGTGTATACCTCGTGATGTCTCCTACTCAAAGCATCTACAACTACGTTTTCTTTCCCTTTGATGTAGTGAACATCAAAATCATACTCTCACAAGAATTCCATCCATCTCCTCTGTCATGCATTAAGGTTCGGCTGAGTGAATATGTACTGAAGGCTCTGATGATCTGAGTGAAACTCAAAATGATGACCCAAAAGGAAATGTCTCCACCTCACAAGTGCATGCACTACTGCTGCAAGCTCCAGGTCATGAGTAGGGTAATTAAGCTCGTGAGTCTTGAGTTTCCTAGACTCAAAAGCTATAGCTCTGCCACCCTGCATAAGGACTGCTCCTAAACCCTCTAGGGAAGCATCTGTACAAACCATGAAATCAGCTAAAGGATCTGGTACTACAAGGATAGGTGCGGTAGTAAGTGCCTTTTTCAGTTTCCTGAAAGGCCTTCTCGCACTTCTCCGTCCACGCAAATTTCTTCCCTTTGCACTGAAGAGAAGTAATAGGATGAGCGACTCTAGAGAATCCCTCAACAAAACGTCGATAATAACCTACTAAGCCCATGAAGCTCCTGACCTCTGTCACATTGGTTGGTGCTGGCCAATCCATAATGGCTCTGATCTTTGATGGGTCTACTGAGATCCCATCACTGGATATAACATGACCAAGGTACTTGACCTCAATCCTAAAGAAAGCACACTTCGACAAACTAACATACAACTGATTATCCCTCAAACACTGCAAAACCTGACTCAAGTGCTCCTCATGCTCCTCCTCATTCTGTGAATATATCAATATATCATCGAGAAATACAATCACAAAACGATCAAGGAATGTGCGGAATACTCCATTCATGAGACTCATGAAAATAGCTGGGGCATTTGTTAGACCGAATGGGACCATGGTGAACTCATAGTGGCCATATCTAGTGCGAAACACGATCTTGTGGACATCGCTATCCACTATCCTCAACTGATGGTACCTTGACTTTAGATCAATCTTAGAAAATACTTTGGCACCCTGAAGTTGGTTGAATAAATCGTCGATCCTGGGCAACGGATATCAGTTATTGATGGTTACTTTGTTCAACTAACGGTAATCCATGCATAATCGGAGAGATCCATCTTTCTTCTTCACGAAGATGACTGGTGCACCCCAAGGGGCTACACTAGGGTGAATGTGGCCCTTCTCTAGGAGTTCCTCAAGCTGCATCTTGAGCTCATTAAGCTCATTTGTGGTCATCCTATATGGTGCTCTAGAAACTGGCTCAGTTCCTAGAACAAGGTCTATATGAAAATCAATCTCTCTACGGGGCGGCATACCAGGTAACTCTGAAGGAAATACGTCTGAAAATCCCTTAAGGATAGGATGGTCGTCAATAGATGGTTCCTTTTCTTCTTCATCTTCTCTATCACTAATGGTGATGGCAAATAACTGACACCCCTTTCGCATGCTCCGCTTAAGCTGCATGGCGAAGATCATACAAAGAGACACAGGTCTCTGAATTCCAATGATCACTATGGGAGAACCATGATCATCCTCACACTCGATCCTTTTAAGGCGACAATCCATCTTGGCTCTGTGGGCATAAAGCCAATCCATGCCAAGTATGATGCCATATGATCCAAGTGGTGTAACTCTAAGGTCTACTAAGGTGGTGGTATTACCAATCTGACGCTGACAACCCCTAACCTCTGATTCCACTGACACTCTAGCCCCTGAAGCTAATTCCACTTCCCAACTGACCTCTTGTCTAATTGCCACTAGCCCGCAATGCTCCACAACCAATGGAGATATAAAAGAGTCAGTAGCTCCTGAATCAAATAATATAGATACATTACTACCTCTGATCATACCTGCTACCTCAATAATCATGGCCTGATGCTCTGTCTGGTGGTTGTCAACCGCTGCGAAGACCCTATAGGACTTGCCCATATCCCCAACTGTCGGCTCTGATGCTGCCATCTTTTGATTTCCTGCCATCTGACCCTGAGGACACTCTCTCACCATGTGTCCCATGGCTCCACATGTGAAGCAAGCACCACGTGCCTGAAATTGCACTCCCTGTGGTCTGGAGAAAGACTGTCCCCCTGTCCTGCTAGAACCACTATACCCACCTCTAGAGGACTATTGTGTCCTCGCTGGAGGTGTATAAGGAGCCTGAGATCTCTGATCTCACCTCTGACCCTGTGACTACCACTGTTTGGGCTTCGCACCTTGCTGACTCTGTGGAGGCTTTTGCCTCTAGTTTTGCTGTGACTGCTATGGAGGAGGGGGTTTGGAGAACCCCGATGTGTGTCTATTGTTACCTTTCCAATGGGGTTTCTGAAACCCGTAAGTCTGTGGTGTAGGGTTACGGTTCTGGAACCGATCCCTTGGGTCCTGGGGTCTGACCTAAATCTCCTCTGCTATCAAAGCCTTCTCCACGGCAACCCGAAGCTCCCTGGAGCGGCCATCCTCACTGGTCCTGCTATGCTGGAATTCAACCCTCTAATAAATCAGTTGACGAGAAGCTTCTCGTCTTTCAA
The DNA here is from genome assembly GCF_030272615.1 of Cryptomeria japonica. Classification (NCBI taxonomy): domain Eukaryota; kingdom Viridiplantae; phylum Streptophyta; class Pinopsida; order Cupressales; family Cupressaceae; genus Cryptomeria; species Cryptomeria japonica. The sequence goes on from NC_081407.1 coordinate 788,492,753, forward strand.
GTAGTCTACGTACGGTAAGAGTTCAAAGAACTTGTTCTTGTACTGGGTCACTGAAAGACCCTTCTGTTGGAGGTCATGAAACTCATCCACCCTACGCTATCTAAAATGCTCTGATAAGTACCTCTCCCTGAATTTTTTTGTGAAAATCTCCCAAGTGAGGGTTTCTATCTCTAAGCCACACTTATATTCTTCCTGTCTCCACCATGTGGAGGCTGTTCCTCGCAATAGGTGGATCGCTGCATGTGCTTTTAGATTTCTCTCATAAGAGTGCAATGCAAAGCACCTATCTAGGCTCAAAAGCCATGCCTCTGCTTCTACCTCGTCGGTAGATCCCCCAAAAGATGGTGGCTAAAGACGCATAACCTCTCTGATTAGATCCCCTGGATCTCGACGTGCCCTCTCATAATACACTGGTGCTATGGTTGGAGGTGGTGCTGGTAGGTGAACGAACTCAGGCTCATGCCCAGCCTGACTCTCTACGGGATTAGGAGGTGGACTCCTACTCTGTTCCCATTCCACTGTTCTACGGCTTCCTGAGTTCTGGTTCTCAACATTATGATCTACTGTCGGAAGCCTATCCTGAACTATGCCAATCAGGTTCTGTAGAGCTACCAAGATGTCTCGATTCGGGTCAACTAATCGTTTAGGAGAGGCTTCTGGGTTCACTTCCGGAACCGATTCCTCCCTAATGACCTCTTCGAGTGCCATGCGTTCACGCCTAGGGCCTCTACCATGTTTGCGAACTTGTTGCGTAGTTGGAGGCATCCTTATTAAGAAAATAAAATAAAATGAAATAAATAATTATTTTTGGAGAAATATTTTAACTAATTAAAAATAAATATAATAAAAAAAATGAATATAATTTAATTAATTAAATAATTATAGCGAAACGTAATGGAGTAAGGTTCCTAGTTTTGGTAACCTTGCTCTGATACCAAAATGTCATGCCCAAACTTTTGGGCACAAACGGAATAATTTTTTTTTAAAATACTTAACCTAGTACAACTAATTTATTAAAATGATGCAAAACTAGTTTAGTCTTAACTATGTTTTTGAGTGAATCTAACCACTAAGTCAATTGGCAAAATAAACCATCTAAGTTACAAGCGGATTAAAAATCTCCAACAAAATAAATACTGTCTTCCATTAATAAACAATTAAAATCTCTAAACTTAACAATTAATCTCAAATTTAATACATAATCTCTAAATTAATTGATCAATAATCTCTTATAGTTCTTTAATTACCTAGGGTCTAAATAAAGTGTCCTAGTTATTAGATTAAACAAACCTATTAAATAAAATTTCCATAAATTAAAATACCTTATAAATTTAAAATTTAAAAGGGCCAACTTGACCCTACATATATCATTTTATTTTTTTTATTTTTTTTTCCAAGGGTTTATCCTACCCAAGAGTTTTAAAATCTTCCTATTAGAATACTTGTACATTCATTTAATAATTAAAAGTGCATTACTTAGTTTACAAATAACTATTTTGATTCCATATAAGTATAGAATTTAATTTTATATATATATTCCAAAGAGAAGGGGGGGGGGGTTCTTTTCTTTATTTTATTAATTTACTTTTAAAAGAATTCTAAAAGTTCACATGCTAACCCTAACTTTTAAACACCCATCCCACACATATTTTATTTTAAAATCTATGTGTGTTTGCCCTAACCCGAAATTAGGGTTAAGGCATGTGTGTTATAACATACATATTTTTTCTTTTTTTTTATTTGATGTGTGTGTGTGTGTGAATCTCCTCTTTTATTATTTTTTTTTTTGTGAGTGTGTGTGTGCAGGTGCGGACGCGGTGGCCTGAGCTCTACCCCTTGGCGAAGCCGAAGAGGGAATGGCAGCGAAAACTGAGCGAACGGAGCAAAGGGAGGAAGGAAGGTGGAGGAGGTGGCGGTTCCCACAGGCTGCACCTGCAGGCTGGGGACGGCTCTGCCCACGGTTGCAGGCTCTGCAGCTTGTGGACGCCGCCGCCCACAACTGCGGCTTCCGCAACCTGTGGACGCCGCTACCCATAGCTGCGGGTTCTGCAGCTTGTGGACGGCGCCGCCCACAGCTGCGGCCCACTCCATCTCCCAAGCAAATTTTTTTTTTGTTAGTTTTTTTTTTATGTGTTTAAAATATGGTAAAAATAACATTTATATATATATCTACCATTTTTTTGGGTTTAAGAGTTCAATATGTAATAATTTCTTAAAAGACATAAACCTGCATTATATATATATATATATATATATATTATGTATAAATAGATCTAGTAAATACATTACTAATTTTTTTTTTAGATAAACAGATTTTCAGATTGAAGCATTTAAATAAATAGAAGGTATATATTCAATATATATATATATATATATATATATATATATTGTTGTTTTTTAATTATAACTCATTTAGGCAACTTATGAGTTTATTATTTTTTTTATATCTTTAAAATGCATACAGAGATTTTCCTAATATTATTTGTAGTTTGTATAATAGGAAAAATATCCTTTTCTTCAAAGGCTGAAAGAAATATATGCTTAATATTCTATTTTTTTTTTGTTTTAAAACAAACATTCTGTAACTAATATCTACAATGCATTCTAACAGCAAGCTTAAAATATAATCTTTTTTGGTAAACAAAGTAAAACTAAAACTAAATGCTAATATTATTTTTTTTGATAAAATAAGCTACTACAATCGAATTTATTTTCTGCATTAAATGGAAAAATAATGATAGATTTATTGTATTTGCAACAGCATAAATAAACATAAATGAACATGTAGTAAAAGAAATTAATTTATTTGCAGAGTACACATAAATGCAACAACTTTTTTTCTTTTTTTTTTAAATAAGGATTTAACTACATGCTAATTTATTTCATCTTCCCTTTTTGTAAAACTAACCAAAATAGGAGAAATACATTTCTTTAGCAAATTTAAATACAAGTAAATAATAATACAAATGGGTTTGAAAACCCAACTAATATTTCCCTTCCATAGGAATATGAATAAGATAAATACACTTCTTTTCTTTTGGAAATTAAATACAACAATAACTCTGGTTTTTTTTTGCTACAAAATGACTACATTCTCTTTTTTTTGAAAAACTTTTTGTGCAACTTAGAACAACAACTATTCCCTTCCTCTTTTCTTTTCCATCCCAAGCAACCTGCAATAAAAATGCAACTTGACCATGGAGAACTCACCTCCCAGCCTAGGCTTACTAGAAGCCACCTCCGAGCTTAGAGAACCAAGCACTAGACGGGTTACAAACAAACAACCAACACAACAAAAAGGGGCAAACACTCAACATGCATTTTCCCATCCCAAGTTACACTCTCACCACAACTTGTGATGAGCTTTCCACATGTGGAAGTGGACCAAGTACCATTGGGGAGATTGCAAGCATAATACAACTCAAGCCACCTCATGGAAAAACAAAATACAACAAATTTCATCTCCACACCTTATGCCCCCCAAAGGCATAAAAGCCATATTTTCTCCCCTTATGACCCCCAAATGCATACACAAGGCTATGCAGCAAGGGTCACAAAGGACACCCTTGAGATCACTCTCCATAAGGAGAGCCTCTCACCCAAGGCTGTCATACTTCTTCCACCCCAAGACCATCCTACTCTCCCTAGAGTAGGAGGCCTTGGACACTCCCAAAACAAGAACACATAAACAAAGAACATGGAAATGAACATTTACATTTTTCTCCTACAAACAAATTACATATACACATATCTTCATACAAGCATTTCTTTCTTTTAAAAATAACATAAACAACATAAACAAAAGGAAGTAAAACCAACCTTAATCTGCCAATAGGTATGTTAGACTTAGTTGGGGATGAGCTGCCCAAATCCACACAAACTTTCCTCCAACACTTCACCAAAATTCTATCCTACAACTAATTTTCAAAAAAATGCATAGTCTCCAACAATGGAGAGTGGGTGATTTCTCACTAAGTCCCTAATCCTTGCCTAAGAAGGCTTCTCTCACACTTCCCAACCCCTTGGGTAAGGTGAGAGTTCCCATTAGTTGCTCTTCCCAACCTCTTACATATTACTAAAACTGGAAAGGGAAAAGGTGAGAGAGGATGGGGAAGAGAGTTTTACATCAAAAGGGAAGGTTGTCTATCCTAGGAGGAACCTTCTAAGTTGAATTTTCGCTCACCTTGGGAAAACCACTTTTTGAGGTGACTAAATAGTCACATGGGAGTAGTCACATGGTTAAAAATACCCCTAACCCATAGGTCTACCCTTTGGACCTTTGGAAAATCCCTAAAACTGACCCTAGGAGTCCATTTCACCCCTTAGAAACCCAACTGAAGTTAACCTACGGGTCAAACCTGAGTTGACCACTCCCAAGACTCCCTACCCAAGGCAAATTTGGGACCACACTCTTGTGTTTGAATGGCTTTGGTAGAAACAAAACTCACTCCAAGAGACAAGTCAAAATCAATGACACTAATCAGCATGTGTCAAGTGACACGATAAAATACAATATAAAAATCACACATGGAATTTGTCTCTTGCGAGTTTACACAATTAAATAAAATCAAATTAACACACATGCATCATTTACTTTCACAAATATAATACATTACAAATAGGGTGTTGTCTCTCCAAATAGACAACCCCTGGCTTAACAAACATACATTGGTCTAGGTTTGGTTCTTCATATTAATTCCATGGTCACATGGATAATTTTCCTGCGCATCTCAATTAACACATTAGTAATTCCAAATAATCACAATTATATATAATTAAATACATGGATTTCATTTCACATCAAACACTCATACATTTGACAATAATAATTTAATTTTCCCATTCATTCAAATTCGATTCCACATAAGCAATTATCATAATTCTCAAAATTGAACCATTCATAAAATAAGCATCCTTTTTCTATCATCAAAATGAAGTCCTGCAATTCCAATAATGACATTCACCATTTCAAAGTAATTATATTCTAGTAACATGTAAAGTTTCATAATCATAATGCATAAAATGAAGCATCAATATACGTCAATGTGATCCAAATCATGGAATCATATAGGTTCTAATTCCACAAAGCATAAAATAAATCATCCATAATAGTCTCAATATGAAAATAACTGAAAATGTCAAGCTGAGTCGGGGTAGGGCCTCACACAGTAGTAGTAACCGACTAGAGTATATAGAATGACTTTGGACATAAATCTAATGGCTACTTAGTAAGTAGTAACAAGAAACATCATCACCCTTACCGTATTGCATGGTTTCAGAAGGGTAATGAAGTTAATGTTGATAAGAGGTGCCTGATCAAGCTTTTTATAGGCAAAATTTACAAAGACGTCGCCTGGTGTGATGTCATCCCAATGGATGCATGTCATGTATTATTGGGGAGGCCTTGGCAATATGACAGAAAGGTCATGCATGATGGGGAAAGGAATACATATACATTTTGGAAGGAGGGATCGAAATTCATCTTATTACCCCTTAAGGATGTAAGGGAAGCGAAGAATATGTTGTCTGAAAGAGAGCTTGTTAAGGAGATGAAGGTGACAAGATTTTGTTATGCATTAATGGTAAAAAAGGAGGAAGGAGGAGGGATAACAATACCTGCAGAAGTAGAAAAGGCACTCAAAGAATATAGTGATGTTATACCTGATGAGCTACCTAATGGTCTTCCACCGAAGCGAGACATTCAACATCATTTTGATCTAATTTCGGGAGCATCTTTACCTAATCACACAACATATAGGATGAGCTCTCCACAACATGTAGAACTCAACAAGCAGTTGATGAACCCTATGAAGAAAGGTGTTGTGCGACAAAGCATGAGTCCATGTGTTGTACCAGCATTATTAACACCAAAGAAAGATGCTACATGCACGATGTGCACAGATACCCGCGCAATCAATAGAATAACCATCAAATACCGATTCTCCATACCTCGCTTGGATGACATGATGGATGTTCTTGCAAGGGCCCAATATTTCAGTAAAATTGATTTGAGAAGTGGGTATCACCAAATTCAGATCCAAGAAGGGGATGAATGGAAGACTGCTTTCAAGACTAGAGATGGATTATATGAGTGGATGGTGACACCATTTGGGTTGTCTAATGCACCCAGTACCTTCATGTGATTGATGAATACAATGCTTCGACCTTAGATTGGTAAGTTGGTTGTAGTTTATTTTGATGTCATTTTAATTTTTAGTAAGAGCAAAGAGGAGCACTTACAGCATTTGGGGATCATATTGGATGTCCTAAGGAAAGAGAAACTTTATGAAAACCTAAAAAAGTGTAGTTTTATGCAAGAGAGTCTGGTATTTCTGGGATTTATTATTTCTGTAGAAGGTATCAAGATGGATTCAAAGAAGGTTAGAGCAATTTTGGAATGGCCTAGTCCTAAGAGCATAACAGAGGTAAGAAGTTTTCATGGTCTGGCCACATTTTATCGAAAGTTTATTCAAAATGTTAGCAGTACTGTTGCACCCATAATAGATTGTACCAAAGGAAAGGAATTCATGCGGACCAATGAGGCTAAAGAAAGTTTCAAGTTTCTAAAGAAGATGGTAACTAAAGCTCCCATATTAGCATTACCAGACTACTAAAAAGTGTTTGAAGTTGATTGTGATGCCTCACATGTAGGTATTGGAGTTGTTCTTAGCCAAGTAGGTAAACCAATATCCTTTTTTAGTGAAAAGTTGAATGAGGCAAGGAAGAACTATTCCACATATGATCTAGAGTTTTGTGCACTTGTGCAAGCCTTGAGACATTGGAGGCATTATTTAGTCCCAAAGGAGTTTGTCTTGTTCACAGATCACATCATATCAAAATATTCAAACACACAAAACAAGTTGAGTAGTAGACATGTGAAATGGGTTTCATTCTTCCAAGGATATACATTTGTTTTAAAACACAAATCAAGAAAGAAAAACCAAGTTGCAGATGCATTGAGCAGACACGTACTTCTAACAACAATGGAGAATGAGGTAGTTGGTTTTGACGCAATCAAACATTTGTATGAGTCTGACAATGACTTTTGGGAGATTGTGGAACCATTGAAGAACCCAATAGTTGGACATATGTCTAATATTCAAGGTGAATACTTTATGCAAGATGGTTATCTCTTCAAAGGAAAACAGTTATGCATTCCGGTTGGTTCCTTGAGGGAAAATATCATTAGAGAATTTCATAACAGTGGTTTGGCTAGACATTTTGGCAAGGATAAGACAATAGCCTTAATCGAAGATAAATACTACTGGCCAAATATGAAACGAGATGTAACCAGATATGTGGCAAGGTGTAGGATCTGTCAGGTTGCTAAAGGACACTCACAGAATACAGGGTTGTACATGCCACTTCTCGTACCTCTAGAACCATGGATAGATTTGAGCATGGACATTGTTTTAGGATTGACAAATACACAACAAGGTAATGATTCTATTTTTGTGGTTGTTGATAGATTCAGTAAAATGGCTCATTTTGTTGCTTGTAAGAAAACTAGTGATGCAACACGAGTGGCTGAATTATTTTTTTCAGAAGTTGTTAGGTTGTATGGTGTGCCAAAAACCATTGTCTTTGATAGAGATACAAATTTCTTAAGTCATTTTTGGCAAACTTTATGAAAGAAGATGGGGACTAAGTTGCAGTTTAGCAGTGCCTATCACCCTCAAACCGATGGGCAAACAGAGGTAGTCAATCGTAGTTTGGGAAACCTATTAAGGTGCATTGTTGGAGAGAAGCCCAAGCAGTGGGATTTGGTATTGCCCCAAGAAAAGTTTGTTTACAATAGCTCAGTGAACAGATCTACAAGTAAATCCACATTTCAAATTGTTTATGGTAGGAATCGTAAGGGTATTCTAAATTTGGTGTTGTATACACCTAAAAATGGTCTGAAGATAATTAATTAAATAAGCAATTATTTATTTAATCTCCCTTCCCAATTTAATTGAATTCATCAACAATTTGATTAAATACCCCCCCTTTCATCTACTTATTAATAAATCTAAGGATTTATTTAATAGGTTCATTTCAATAGTCCTCTTTGATTAATTAATTCAAATTAATTAATTCTTCTCCATCAAAATCATTTCTTCTAATTTCTAATTAATTAAAACAAATCAAATTCATGAGTTGTTGAAATTAATTATCCTTTTCCTATTATTTGAATTTCTAAATTCAAACTCTCCTAACTTTTAACCACCTAACCCAACCATTCCTAAACCTAACCCATTCTACCTACCCTCATGTCCCCTTTCATCCAACCTCTTCTAGAAGCTTTGTGACACTTGTCACTAAGTGTTCCTTTCATGCAACCTCTTCTAGAAGCCTCTTGACACTTGTCACCATAGAGATGACAAATGTTCCCTTTAATCCAACCCCTTTGCCAACCTCCTCCAATTTAACCATTGATATCTTCAGATCACTCTTGACCATTGATTCCTGCCACCTCACCCCTAGCCTTGGAAATATTATAAATAGACCCCATTTTGGAGCACAAAGGGTCCTAATTCATCTCATTTGTCCCTAATTTGATCCCATCTCATTTTCATCTTATGCATGGTTACTATAGGCATCTAGCTTCTAGTTTATCATTTCAAGCAATGTTATCATGTTCAATCTTAGCTTAAATCTTAGCTTAATCATGCTTGATCAATCATGAACTCATATAGCTTAATCATGCTATTCTTTCTAGATCATGCATCTTCATTAAAATCCTCCATCTAAGTGTAGTCAAGTCACTGGAATTGCATAACAAGATCTGAGAGCGAAATTCATACTCGCATTTACTAGGAGGCGATAGATCGCTTAGTTATGGTTTTAGCTTTCTTTGATTTAAATTCATTAACCATGCTTGTAATGATCTATTGAATGTTTTGTGTTTGCAGATACAGGTACACTTCACAATACATGACATTTTGGTGCCCACCGTGGGTCCAAAATCATCATTTTTGGTCTCTCAAGTTTCAACAAACATCCATCTCTGTCGAACCTGGTTCAGAATGTCGTAGGAGTTGATTTTCCAACTTGTACGAACTACCTTTGAGTCTGGTACGAAACCTCATCCTATGTCGTGCGAGCTCATTATACTTGCCATACGAGGTCTAAATGCCTGTCGTACAAATTTCTGACTATTGAATTTTGTGTCATACGAACTAATTGTCATTGTTGTACGAGAGCTAAATTCATCTCATACAAATTTCTGGCTGCTAAATCCTATGTCGTACGAGTCCATTTTGGTTCCTATGCAAAATCTAAAGTTGTGTTGTACTAACTGGAAAATAGTGTCGTAAGAGTCTTTGTCTCTGTGATTTTTAATAGACTGCATGTTAGGGTTTTATGATTTTAATCCGAGCTTCACTAATGCTAACCTTGATTGGTTTGTGAGCTTTTTTGGCAGCATAACTCTTTTTTCTACAGGACGATTTATGAAGATACGTTTGTCAAAGATATAATTCAAAATACAAATCATGACTACTAATGGATTTATCGCAGGTTGCCTATGAATTCAACTAAACTTTGTGTATTCAATTAAGTTTTCTAGGCACACTTCAATTTTGCTAAGGGAAATGAACCATCATGTCTTATGTGATTGTGATGATAGGCAAGTATGCTCTCACCTTTCTTAGGTGATCAGAAAGCTAGACTCATCTTTTTCTTTCATTATTATATTTATTTAGAAAGCCTGCCCTCCCGAGGAGCTTAAAAACTCTTAAAGCCATTACAACTGGTGTGAGGGGAACGACCTAAGTGGGAACAACTAATGCCAAGTAATCCAACCCACTATAAAATAAATGTGGTTTGATGAAAATCAAGTCAATGGCAGTACTCGAGAATAGCTCTCCTCCATACCTTCGGGTATATCAAACCTTGGTTTTCAAGGCTAGGAGACCTCTTAATTCAGTATTATACCCTAATGCACCGAACAGATCCCTTACTAGTTCCGGTTAAATTGGAAGCTACCTGATTCACCTCCAAAAGGGTGATAATCTTTGTGTAAGAGAGATAGTAACTCTCCCAAGACACTTTCCATATCATGCCCCCATTAGCATTTGGAGTCGAATAATATAGCATTGAGAATCCATTGTGTGAGACTTAGCAGTCATATTTTGATTAGCTATTGGGTGTGTACCTAAGTCAGCAAGCAAAGGTTTTTATTCTCAGCCAACTTCCTTAGGATCTAGCATGCTTGGAGTCACTTATCACATCTTGTGTTTGTTGTGTATTCATCCCTAAAATTGAAAAATCAGACATCTAAAACTGGAAAACACAAGCAAAACACCAAAATTCACAAATCCAAAATTCAGCAAAACAAACACATTTTCAGTATCCAGTTCTATGTCATACAAGTCAGGTTCTTTGTTGTAGGAGGAAACTATTTTGTCGTATGGTTAAGGAAGTCTTGTCGTACGAAATTCTACTCTTTTAGAGAAAAAAATTTATTTGTCATTGGTATTGTATCTTTTGTCGTATGGTTCAGGAAGAAGTGTCGTATGAGTCTCTATTTTTATCAATCCAGAGCCACTACTTTGCATGACTTTTTCAGGTCTTTCATTCTACTTGATCAATTTGCAATATTCATAAACACTTGTTATCTATTGTTTTGTGCTTAAATTGTCACGTGTATGCCTATTTTAACTAGAGCTCAGAGACAAAAAATTGCAAAGACCGAAATTGAAACATCAGAAACAACTATAATCATGGAACATGAAGATGAAATACCAGTTGAAGGAGAAATAACAAAACAAAATATTAGAGACATCAAAAAGGACCCTCAATTCGACAAATTTATGCAAAAATTATTGGAGGAAGAAAAAGAAAAATATTTTCTAATGTTAGCCAAATCTGGTGCTACACTCCCCCAAGACTTTGATGTAAACAAATTAACACAAAATAAAAGTGATCCTCCTCCTAATAATGAACAATATGAGGATATCTTTGGTCTCAAAATGAATGACATGTCAATTCCTCATAACATCAGAACCAATGAAGAGAATTACATTCCTAAAAGAGATCAAGTAGAAATCCTGAATAACATTCAATTCAATGAGGATACAAGAAGGACAAGGGATGAACCAAGAAGAGATCAAGATCCTCCTAGAATGCAAAATCAGGGTTATGCGAGAACAAATCATGTTGATAATCCTATCATGACACTCACACAACAACTACAAACAATGAAAACACAAATTCAAGATATGCAAAGAGGAAATGTTACACGATACTCACTTCAAGAAATTTGTCCTTATCCATTCAATAGAAATCTAAACATGATACCATTTCCTATAGGTTTTGAAACTCCTAGATATGAAAAATATAATGGAAGCACTGACCCTCAAGATCATATACGAGAATTTTGCACAATGAGTATGGAGTTTGCACATGAGGATACATACTTAATGAGACTATTTCCAAAAAGCTTAACTGGACTAGCTATGGAATGGTTCTCCAAACTTCCACCTAGAATCAGATCATTTTCAGAGTTGGTGGATAAGTTTGTTTCACAATACTCTTACAACATACAACATGAAGTAACAATGCTAGACCTATGTAATGCCAAACAAAAGAGTGGAGAACCTTTCATGAAATTTTTACAATGATGGAGATGGTTAGCTTCGCGGTATCCTCGTACAGTGCCAGAGTATGAAAAAATGGACATATTCATTGACAACTTAAATGATCAAATGAGTTATTACTTAAAAATGCAAGGAAATCAAAGTTTCAGAAAAATGGTTGATAATAGAATCAGAATGGAAGAACCCATGATAAAGAAAGGTGAATTGAAAGTATACAAAGGAGTCTATCCTCCTAACAACAACAATAACAATAATCGCAATGACAAGCCAAAGTTTTGAAATAGAAATTGGAATGTAGTCAATGATGGAATAGTAGATAACAACAATGTAAAACCAAAGAAACCGGTTTTCAATTTATCTACTCACTCAGTAGTGGCACAACAAAACAACAATCACCAAAGGGCAATTATCAAAACTTTCTTCGAAGACAATTTATAGACATTGGTGAACCCCTGGGGTCAGCATTAAAAAATCTTATCACAAAAAAATTGATTTCTTTACCAGAAGAAAGGAACTATGAACCTCAAATAAAACCATCGTGGTGGAATGATAATCAATATTGCGATTTCCACCGAAACAAGGGATATCTCACAGATAATTGTCAGAAGTTGAAACATGTCATACAAGACTTGATTGATAATGGAGTAATAACTATGGATGGACATACAACAAATGAATCTCATACCACTTTTAAGACTCTACTTCCAAACTATGAGAAAGGTGAATCATCAACAACGAATAATGGTAAGGGTAAAGCAAAGGTAAACTACGCTCATACATATGACAATGTGGTGAATGTGATTGTAGTTAAAGAAAAACAAAATCAAGAACATGCTCATGCTCATGCTATAACAAGAAGCAAAGCCAAAGTTGTTTTACCAGGTCCTACGACAAACACATCACCCACCACAACAAAACAATACAATCTAGTGGAACAATTGCAGAAAACACCTGCACAAATATCAATCTTAGAACTTTTAAAGCTTTCACCCGCACATAAAGAAATTCTTCAATGAGCATTAGTAGATACCACAATATCCAAAGATCTTTATATTGATTAATTCCAAACCATGGTGGGACACATCACAACCCCCCATTGCTTATCATTCACTTAAGAAGATGACATGTCCTTGCAACATTCTCACAACGCTCCCTTGCATATTGAAGTCCTCATTCACAAGACACAAGTTAAGTGTGTTCTAATAGATGGTGGAGTTGGCCTAAATATTTTCTCATTGAGTCTTGTTCGTGCCTTAGGATATTCATAAGATGCAGTTGATGTCTGGAAAAGGATCACCATAAAAGCCTATGATGAAGAAGAATGTCCCTCCAAGGGAATTGTGATATTACCCATCAGAATGGGACCTCTACAAAAAGACACAACATGCCAAGTTCTAGACTTGGACTTATCATATAATGTACTCCTAGGGAGACCATGGATACATGACTTACAAGTTGTACCATTAACATATCATCAATATGTCAAATTTCCCTATGAGGGACAAGAAATCACAATCTTTGTACATGCAAATCCATTCCAATACTCCAGCAATCTAAAAATGGCTCAAGAAGTAATTGCTCCACATAATAGGGAGGCAACAACATCAAACACACAATCCAAGGAACAATCATTTGCATCTATTTTATCAAGCATGGAAAAACAAATGTAGCTGAGAGACCAAGGAAATGCAGAATACTCAAAATCATAATTACCATTTCCTCCTAAATCCTTTGGAAAACCATCAAAATCTAAACAACAACCAATTGTGAAGCATCTTTCGATATTTGATGGAGCATTCATTAGTGTTGGAACCTTATCAAAGGAGACAAAAGACAAAGATGTGCTATAGTGGCTATACAAAGATGAAGAAGTTCAACAAAATGTCAACAATGTTAGAATAGCTACAGAAAAATATGGAAAAGGATTCAACATTCTTTGAAGGATGGGATACACTAGAATAGGTCCTATAGGAAAAGAAGGTATCTTAGAGTCTATTCAACCTCATACTCGGCAGACTTCAGACAAAACATGTTTAGGATATGGACAAGTCACTCTACCAAAAGACGCATCTTTTAGTCAACAACAAGAGGAATATGCAAACAGACAAGAACAACTGGCAATAGAAAGGAAAGAAAAATCAGCTAAGCAACAAGCACAAGAAAACACGAAGCGGCAAAAGAAGCAATCCTCAAATCACCAAGAGAAACAAATTGTAGATATCTCTCAAGTAGCATTAAATCTTAATCAAAACAAACATGAATCTAGTACTGATCAATAGCAAGATTGACAGAACTCAATCTCGGTCCAGAAGAAGTTGAATATGAAAGAAGGAAAGATGTAACCAAAAAAGCAGAAGAAATGCTATATGACCAAATCTATAGATTATAGGCTGCAAGTGATATAGATTCTAATGAATGGGAATGGGATTCATACCACTCTGAAGAATCAACTGAATAAAATTGCTTTGAAGAAGATGTAGGAGTCGATGTAGTTCACACGTATGCAAGACAAATGTCAGGAACTAGTTCACTTGAATTAGAATCACATTCGGCTAACTTGGACTTAACTGAAGATGATCAAGAAATTCTTATGCGAGGTCATTCTAATGAGAGTACCATTCTAGACATCGACATACATATTGAAAACTTTGATACATCAATCATGATCCTAAACACCCTTGAAAGATCCCAACTTGAAGATCCCTTACCTCTAATACACCCTGAGCTTATTGATTGGGAAAATGAAGGACATACTGCCATTAATACCTTTTCAAATGACCATGCCATATTTATATATTTTAATTCAATCAAACTTGTAACAACTTCCACCAGGAATCTCAGCAATGAATCTTCCAGTCAAGTGGGTGCCAAATCAAAACTTAAAATAAAGAAAACAATATCAGGTCTAATGTTGAAAACCATCTCTTGGCAACATTAGATCGAGAAAAAGTAAAAATAAAGGACACATCTAACAGTGAAAACCTCCTTGAGGCACCGAAAGATGGGAGATTTGACACTTTACCTGAGCACTATCAAGAAAGGTCATCCATTTTGATTGAACCAATAGAGGCAATTAACATTGGCATAACTAAGCAACCAAAGATTCTTCATCTAGCAACTTCTTTGTCTGAGAAAGAAATGCAACAATATGTGGAATTCTTCAAACAATGGCAAATCAATTTTGCTTGGTCATATGCAGACATACCAGGGTTAGATCCAAAGCTTATTATGCATCACCTAAATGTTAGTCCAGGAGCCAAACCAGTTAAACAAAAGTTACGGAAGATGCATCCCCATATTGCTCTTCTAGTCAAGGCAAAACTAAAGAAATTATTGGATGTTGGATTCATCAAACCAGTAGCTTATCCTCAATGGGTATCCAACATTGTTCCTATTTCAAAACTAGATAAAAGCTTCAGAATATGTGCAGACTTTAGAGATCTTAATAATGCATATCTAAAGGATAACTTTCCTTTACCTAACATCGACATCATTATAGATTTAACTATTGGACACTCCATGTTTTCCCTAATGAATGGTTTCTCTGGATACAATCAGATCAAAATAGCACCTGAAGATCAAGAAAAGATAGCTTTCACATGTCCATGGGGTACCTTCTGCTGGAACGTCATGCCTTTTGGACTAAAGAATGTTGGTGCTACATATCAAAGATCTATGACAACTATATTTCATGACATGATGCATACATTCATGGAAGACTATGTCAATGACATATTGGCTAAATCATACAACAAAGAAGAATATATAGAGATACTAGAAAAGATCTTTGACAGGTTAGAACAATATAAGCTATGGCTAAACCCTAAGAAATGTGCTTTTGGTATAACTTCAGGAAAGTTATTGGGATACATTGTTCAGTAAGAGGTATCAAAGTAGATCCAGCTAAGGTGAAAGCGGTCATAGAATGGCATCTCCCAAGAATATCAATCAACTCAGATCACTCCAAGGAAGACTCCATTCAATCAGAAGATTTGTGGCTCAACTAGCAGATAAATGTCAGCCATTTACTCATCTATTGCACAAACATGTTAATTTTAAATGGGACCATCAATGTGAAGAAGCATTCAACAAGATCAAGGCATATCTCATGCAACCACCTATTCTAATGTCACCAATTTTAGGAAATCCATTATTACTCTATGTATCAACTACCAAAACATCATTGGGATTTTTGCTTGCACAACAGGATAATGAAGGAAAAGAATGAGCCATCTACTACATCAGCAGAACACAAGTGGGATACGAGATCAACTATTCATCAATAGAAAAGCATACTTAGCAGTAGTTTTTGCTTCTCAAAAATTACGACACTATCTACTATCTCACTCCATCAAGTTAATAGCTAAAATCGATCCTCTGAAGTATTTGCTTAGCAAAGTAACATTGACAAGATGACTAGTGAAATGGATCATGATTCTAAGCGAGTTTGATATTGAATATGTTGACAAAAAAGCTATCAAAGGACAAGTCATTGCAGACCAACTAGCAGAGACACCACTTCAAGATGATCATCCTATACACATTGAGTTTCCTGATGCTGATATCCTAACAGTCACCACAAAAACATGGCAATTATACTTTGATGGTTCATATACACAGTGCGGATCAGGAGTAGGTATTCTATTCATTACACCACAAGGTCATACAATCCCAAAAGCATACAAATTAAGCTTTCCATGCACCAACAATACAGCAGAATATGAAGCTTTGGTTATAGGTATCAAAATGGCTATAGAATGGAACATTACACAACTACAAGTCTTTGGAGACTCTCAGCTCGTCATCAATCAAATCAACGATGACTATCAAACAAAAGATGAAAAATTAATTCCTTATAAAAGATGGTTGATGATATCAAGAAGTAATTTGTAGAAATAACTTTCCAGCAGATTCCAAGAAATGGCAACAAAGCAGCAGATGCCATGGCTACACTTGCTTCTCTCCTTCAAACACAAGAAAATCAACAGCGTTATGAATTCTTGGTGGAAGAATTGTTTTACCCTGCTCATAATTGTTTGGATTCCCAAACTATCTGTCACCTTGTTGGTCATGATTCCTCTTGCTATGGCCAAACTTACACGTACCTAAAAGACAATACCCTACCCCCCGACTTATTGAAAAACCAAAAGAGAAACTTTATTCGCCAATCCTCCCATTTTACTCTCGTCACGGATACCCTGTTTAAACAAGGTCTAGATGGTACTCTCTTAAGATGTCTCAAACAAGAAGAATCTAAGAAGGCCTTACATGAAGTCCATAATAGCATTTATGGTACTCATTCAAGTGGTCTTACCCTTTCGAAAAAACTCATATGCTTGGGCTATTATTGGCTGACTATGGAACGAGATTCTTTCCAGATAGCAAGAACATGTAAACAATGTCAGATCCATGGGAATTTGATTCATGCACCAGCACAAGAACTTCATGCTTTAGCAATATCTTGGCCCTTTTGTCAATGGGGTGTGAATCTAGTAGGAAAGATAAACCATTCTTCATCTAATGGTCACAAATTCATCCTTGTAGCTACATAATATTTTACAAAATGAATTGAGGAAGTACCTCTTAGAAATATCACAGGAAAATAAATTACTGCATTTATCTTGAACTATATCATCTGTCGCTATGGAATACCAACAACCATTATCACTGATAATGGGTGACCATTCAAGAACAAGGATGTACAAGAGCTATGTGAGAAGTTCAAAATCTGGCACAGATTCTCCACACCCTATTATCCACAAGGGAATGGGAAAGCAGAAGCATCTAACAAAACCATTCTGAAAATCCTCAAAAAGATAGTAAACGATGTTGGAAGAGATTGGCATATTCAACTAAACCCTGCTCTATGGGCCTACCATACCAGTATCCGCACACCAACATGTGCCACACCTTTCTCTCTTGTATATGGATCATAAGCCATATTGCCAATCGAAGTAGAGATACCCTCTCTACATGTATCACTAAAAGGTTTCATCCCAAATGAAGAACAACAAGTACCTAGACTACAAGAGTTAGAACTGATCCATGAACGAAGACAAAATGTCTTTGATCATCTAAAGATATATCAGCAAAGAATGTGTCGAAGCTATAATCATAAGGTGTAACCAAGAGTCTTTCTAGTTGGAGAACTAGTGCTAAAGGAAAATCCACGCAACCAGGCAGATCGAGAAAAGAAAGGAAAGTTTGAACCAAACTGGTTAGGTCCATTTGTGGTCATAGCAGTATTTGGGTCAGGAGCATATCAACTATCAACACAGGACAGAGATCAGCTCGAGGAACCTATCAATAGTAGGCATCTGAAAAAAATTTATGTCTGAAAAATCAAAAAAATCAAAAACAATGAAAAATCTAAAAAATCAAAAACAGTGAAAAATCTGAAAAATCAAAAATAGTGAAAAATCAAAAAAATCAAAAATAGTGAAAAATCAAAAAAATCAAAAACAATAAAAAAAATCAGAAAAATCAAAAACGGTGAAAAAGAAAAAAGCAAAAAAAAAAAGAGAAAAAAAATCAAATATCAAAAAAAGTGCAATAAAAACAGACAGTGAAAACCTGGCAAACAGGTGCTATCTGTCCGCTAGCTCTTCCATCTATTAGTTCATGCATTTTTCCAATTGCATTCATTCATTTTCCATCAACGTTGATCATCATAAAGCCTTTATACATATGTAGACATCCCAGTTGGTTTCTTGTCATGGTTTGGATCATTGGATATATCATAATAACTTTGTTTCTAGGCTTGGGGCAAAATCCTACACCTAGCTAGGGACAAAATCTTGATCATTTTGAGCTAAATCAAACGGGTAGAACAACAGGTAGACAACTCTTATCAAGCGAAAACTGAGACACATCCAACGTTGAACACAAGATCAAACTATCAACTATCAAGCTATCATGAAGTCAATCTAAGCACATCACACACTTTTCAGTGCATAATATCTTTTTGGATAATGATTTTAACATGATTCTTTAACTTTTCTATATTGATTTTCACTATCATGATTTATGAGTAACTCCGAGATGTCTTTGACTAGAGGAACAAGGAAGGAACATGATATTTTTCTTGTCTGTTGTCTAAAAATTAATCATTAATATGTGCAAATTTGTCTTGGGACATGATCATTGGAGTATCATTGAAGACATTTCTGATTTGCATATTAAAATGATTAATACTTCCTATTTTATGCAAGCAACACTCAGGTCATCTTGGTTCAATTATACCTCGATGCTTGTGCTAACTTGCTATATAAAAATGCAAGAAAGAAGTGCTCAGGTCGTCATGGTTTAAGTATACAATCGATGTTTGCACTCACTTCCCACATTTCAAAAGCTCAATAATGACAAAAATGCAAAATAATCCAATAACTGGTCTAGTCGTAGCTTTGCATTCCATTGCATTTTAGCTTGCATCTCATTCTTGCATGGGATCCCACATGCTCCTTTTATCCAAGGTTAAATCTATCACAGGAATCATCAAAGTATCAACACAAGTGTATACGCAAGTAGACAAATAATAACTCATATCTCTTTAGATATTGTCGGCCCCGCAAAAATCTTATGCTATCTCTCTCAACAAAATCAATAATCAGCATATCCAAAAATTTATGTAACTTGATATCAACAAACTGTCAGTTCTTTATCTAATCAACCTTATCAAATCAAATCAATCAATCAAACCTAATCAATGCTATCATGTCTTATATAGGATGTATCATTCCTGAAACCAGACGTTCTGATCATATCTTATATAGGATGAATCCTTCCTGAAACTAGACGCTTTGATCATCTTTGTCTTATACAGGATAGATCCTTCCTGAAACCAGATGATTTGATTCTAATTCATGTCTTACACAAGATGCATCCTTCCTGAAACCAAACACTCTGATCATGTCTTACACAAGATGAATCCTTCCTGAAACCAGATTCATGTCTTATACAAGATGTATCCTTCATGAAACCAGACTGAATCTAATCAATCAATATTTTTCAATCTTATCAATCTAAGCAATCAAGCTAATCAAAGAACTCACATTTTCATCAAACATGGTTGCAGAAATCAAATCAAATCTATCAGGATATCAATCTCACAAAACTCCAAAGATCAATTATCTCAATTGATCTCCCGAGGGGGAATCATCATACTGGAATTTAGCAATCAAGAGCTGGGGCATCCTATCAAACTGATATCATCATCAAAATGAGATTATTCTTTGAATCAACGCCTCATCACACCTCGCTTCAAAGAGGGGAAAAATGTATACACCTAAAAATAGTCTGAAGATAATTAATTGAATAAGAAATTATTTAATTAATCTCCCTCCCCAATTTAATTGAATTCATCAACAATTTGATTAAATACCCCCCCTTTCATCTACTTATTAATAAATCTAAGGATTTATTTAATAGGTTCATTTCAATAGTCCTCTTTGATTAATTAATTCAAATTAATTAATTCTTCTCCATCAAAATCATTTCTTCTAATTTCTAATTAATTAAAACAAATCAAATTCATGAGTTGTTGAAATTAATTAGCCTTTTCCTATTATTTGAATTTCTAAATTCAAACTCTCTTAACTTTTAACCACCTAACCCAACCATTCCTAAACCTAACCCATTCTACCTACCCTCATGTCCCCTTTCATCCAACCTCTTCTATAAGTTTTGTGACACTTGTCACTAAGTGTTCCCTTTCATGCAACCTCTTCTAGAAGCCTCTTGACACTTGTCACCATAGAGATGACAGATGTTCCCTTTAATCCAACCCCTTTGCCAACCTCCTCCAATTTAACCATTGATATCTTTAGATCAATCTTGACCATTTATTCCTTCCACCTCACCCCTAGCATTGGAAATCCTATAAATAGACCCCATTTTGGAGCACAAAGGGTCCCAATTCATCTCATTTGTCCCTAATTTGATCCCATCTCATTTTCATCTTATGCATCGTTACTATAGGTATCTAGCTTCTAGTTTATCATTTCAAGCAATGTTATCATGTTCAATCTTAGCTTAAATCTTAGCTTAATCATGCTAGATCAATCATGAACTCATATAGCTTAATCATGCTATTCTTGCTAGATCGTGTATCTTCATTCAAATCCTCCATCTAAGTGTATTCAAGTCACTGGAATTTGCATAACAAGATCTGAGAGCAAAATTCATACTCGCATTTACTAGGATGTGATAGATTGCTTAGTTATGGTTTTAGCTTTCTTTTATTTAAATTCATTAACCATGCTTGTAATGATCTATTGAGTGTTTTGTGTTTGCAGGTAAAGGTACACTTCATAATACACAACAAGTGTAGTTTCCCCTTGGTGAAAGAATTGGTGATGATGCAGTAGCATTTGTAGAACACCTTCACCAATTGCAGGAAGAGGTGAGACAAAAGTTGCAGGAAAGTAATGTGAAGTACAAATCAATAGTCAATGTTGGTTGAGACATCAAGTCTTTAAGGAAGGTGATTTAGTGATGGTTTATCTATGGAAAGAGAGGTTTCCTATAGGAACATACCACAAGTTAAAATATAAGAAAGTTGGTCCTTCCAAGGTTCTCAAGAAGATCAATGACAATGCTTATCAGGTCGATTTACCACCTGATCTTGATATCTCTCCTATATTAGATATTTCTGATCTATACACATTTCATGGTAACATTCATGATGATGGCGGTGAGGAGGAAGTAGACTGGTAGCAGACACTCCCTAGTAAGAAATGGGAGAAGATTGCACAGATTCTTGACAAGAAGATTGTTCACACTTAGCAAGGAGAATATAATAGATACTTGGTACAGTGGGATGAATTAGCACCAGAAGAGAGAACATGGACTACATAGTGGGAATTGCAATAGTTGGATCGAGGTCAGTGGCAGCACTTTGAGGACACCCACTTGCAGGAGTTGCATTCTTTTGACCCAGAGGAGAATGATGCAGGGACTTCACGGGGACATAACTTTTGACTCGGTTGTCTAATTGGGATGAAATTTTACGTGGATGTAGATCTTGAGGATTTTATTGGATTTCTGAGAAACATAGTTTGATAGGGCCTCCAAAAATTCAAATTCTCAGGGCCGAATTCCTTCATCTAAGGCCTCAAAATTGGCTTTTACTTTCTTTTTCGTTCTTTAGAAAGTTGGTTATTTAGTTAATTTTGAGCTCGTAATATTTTTGAGATTAGAAAGTTGGTTTTTGTGTCATAGGAATGTTTTTTATATTTCTAGAAGATTTCATGATTTTGGGGATAGATTTAAAAATTTTCTTAAATGGCAATTTTTGGATTTTGTAAAAATTTGCCCAAAAAGGAAATTTTTGGTGATTGTTTAAAATAGGGAATTTTTCATTGTAATGGAAAAATGGTTGGAGTTGCAGAAGAATAATGAAGAACATTTGATCTAGACTTCTGTTTATTTCTAATTATTCTTGTTATATTGGTTATGTTTTAATAGGCTACACCATCTAGTATTAGAGCAGGAAGATGGTGGGAGAGGAAGAGGAAGAGGTCTTGTTCAGATGCATAGAGACATGAAAAACCTCCAAAGGTAGGTTGCAGAGCTCAGGAATATAATGGAAAATCAGAGACTGAGGCAAAGGGAAGATAATTATGATGAAGGTTCAGATGAAGGAGATACAGATCAGTCTGAAAAGTTTGAAGAAGAGCCAGTAAATCATGACAATTTTGAAGAGAGGATTCTTAGGGCATTAGAAGGGAAGAATGAAGGAATTAAAGTTGAAGTTTCAGAATATGCAGGTAGTCTTAAACTAGAGGAGCTGATTGATTGGATGAATGAGATGGAGAAATTTTTTGAGTGGAAATCTATGACAGAGAAAAAAAAAGTTAAGTTTGCATGCACACTAAGTTAAAGGGTCATGCAAGGATCTGGTGTGATTATCTACAAAAGGAGCGAATGAGGAAAAGAAAAGAGAAGATCAAAACCTAGAGCAAGATGAAGAAGAAATTAAGAGAAAATTTTTTGCCTTTAGACTATACACAAACTCTGTTTCACAGATTTCAAAATCTGAAGCAAAACTTATCTATTGTACAAGATTACACAAATGAATTTTACCAGTTGTCCATTCGGGTTGAGCATCAAGAATCTAATGAACAAATGGCTGCTAGGTATGTAAATGGATTGAATTTTTCAATTCAGGATGAATTAAGCATGCATCGGATCTACAGTATGGAAGAGGCCTATCAGCTAGCTCTAAAGGTAGAAGAAAAGAAAAACAAACAGTATTTTCAAAGGAATGGAGGAAGAAGGGGTACTTCCTCTCCTTCACGTGGCAGTTCAATTTATGGTAGGGGAGATTCATCCCAAGGAGTAGAGAAGCAAGATGATATCTGCCCAGAATCCTCTAATCTACAACAAGGATGAGGGTTTCAAAGAGGAAGAGGTTATGGTGGAGGTAGAGGATGGGAAACCCAAAGGATACCATTCACTTGTTTTAGGTGTGGGGAAGAAGGTCGCGGAGGATTTGAGTGCTCAAATTTTAACATGCAAGATAGAAACCAAGGAGGACCGTCTAGGGTGATTTTCGCTAAATCTAAAAATGATGGAGCGGATTAAGAAGTTCTCCCAGACCTAGGAGAAATCCTCATGATAAGGAGAACCTTGATAATCCCAGAGAAGGAGAAAACACAGATTCAAAGCTTTGATGACTCATGGCTTTGAACCAATATATTTTTGAACCAGATGCACCTCGGGAGGAAAGGTATGTCAATTTATTATTGATAGCGGTAGTTGTGAGAATATGTTTTCCAGAGAGATGGTAGATAAGTTGAATTTACAGTGTGAGAAACATCCTTGCCCTTACTGTATTGCATGGTTTAAGAAGGGGAATGAAGTTACTGTTGATAAGAGGTGCCTGATCAAGTTTTCTATAGGCAAAACTTATAAAGGTGAGGTCTGGTATGATGTCATCCCAATGGATGCATGTCATATATTATTTGGGAGGCCTAGGAAATATGACAAAAAGGTCATGCATGATGGGGAAAGGAATACATATTCATTTTGGAAGGAGAGATTGAAAGTCATCTTATTACCCCTTAAGGATGTAGCGGAAGCTAAGAATATGTTGTTTGAAAGAGAGTGTGTTAAGGAGATGAAGGTGAGAGGATTTTGTTATGCATTAATGGTACAAAAGGAGGAAGGATGAGGGATACCAATACCTGCAGAAGTAGAAAAGGTACTCAAAGAATATAGTGATGTTATACCTGATGAGCTACCTGATGGTCTTCCACCGAAGTGAGAGATTCAACATCATCTTGATCTAATTCTAGGAGCATCTTTAACTAATCAGGCAGCATATAGGATGAGCCCTACACAACATGCAGAACTCAACAAGTGGGTGATGGAGCCTATGAAGAAAGGTGTTGTGTGATAAAGCATGAGTCCATGTGTTGTACCAGCATTATTAACACCAAATAAATATGGTACATGAAGGATGTGCACAGATACCTGTGCAATCAATAGAATTACCATCAAATATCGGTTCCCTCTACCTCACTTGGATGACATGATGGATGTTCTTGCAGGGGCCCAGTATTTCAGTAAAATTGATTTAAGAAGTGGGTATCACCAAATTTAGATCTGAGAAGGGGAAGAATGGAAGAATGCTTTCAAGGCTAGAGATGGATTATATGAGTGGATGGTGATGCCATTTGGGTTTTCTAATGCACCCAGTACCCTCATACGATTGATGAATACAGTGCTTCAACCTTACATTGGTAAGTTAGTTGTAGTTTATTTTGATGACATTTTAATTTTTAGTAAGAGAAAAGAGGAGCACTTGTAGCATTTGCGGATCATATTGGATGTGTTGAGGAAAGAGAAGGTTTGAGCAATTCTGGAATGACCTAGTCCTAAGAGAGTAATAGAGGTAAGAATTTTTCATGGTTTGGCCACATTTTATCGAAAGTTTATTCAAAATTTAAGCAGTATTGTTGCACCCATAACAGATTGTACCAAAGGAAAGGAATTCATGTGGACCAATGTGGCTGAATTAAGTTTCAAGTTTCTAAAGAAGAAGGTAACTGAATCTCCCATATTAGCATTACCAGACTTCGAAAAAGTCTTTGAAGTTGATTGTGATGCCTCACATGTAGGTATTGGAGCTGTTCTTAGCCAAGCAGGTAAACCAATCGCCCTTTTTAGTGAAAAGTTGAATGAGGCAAGGAAGAACTATTCCACATATGATCTAGAGTTTTATGCACTTGTGAAAGCCTTTAGACATTGGAGGCATTATTTAGTGCCAAAGGAGTTTGTCTTATTCACATATCACATCGCATTAAAATATTTGAACACACAAAATTAGTTGAGTAGTAGACATGTGAAATGGGTTTCATTCTTACAAGGATATACATTTGTTTTGAAACACAAATTAGGAAAGCAAAACCAAGTTGCAAATGCATTAAGCAGATGCGTTGTACTTCTAACAACAATGGAGAATGAGGTATTTGGTTTTGATTCAATCAAAGATTTGTATGAGTCTGACAATGACTTCTAGGATATTGTGGAAAAGTTGAAGAACCCAATAGCTGGACATATGTCTGATATTCAAGGTGAATACTTTATGCAAGATGGCTATCTCTTCAAAGGGAAACAGTTATGCATTCCAGTTGGTTCCATGAGGGAGAATATCATCAAGGAATTTCATAGCAGTGGTTTGGCTGGACATTTTGGCAAGGATAAGACAATATCCTTAATCAAAGATAAATAGTAGTGGCCAAAGATTAAATGAGATGTAACCAAATATGTGGCAAGGTGTAGGATCTGTCAGGTTGCTAAAGGACAGTCACAGAATACGGGGTTGTACATGCCACTTCTCGTACCTCTAGAACCATGGACAGATTCAAGCATGGACTTTATTTTGGGATTGCCAAATACACAATGAGGTAATGATTCTATTTTTGTGGTTGTTGATAGACTTGGTAAAATGGTTCATTTTATTGCTTGTTAGAAAACTAGTGATGCAACACAAGTGGCCATATTATTTTTTTCAGAAGTTGTTAGGCTGCATGGTGTGCCAAAAACCATTGTCTCTGATACATATACAAAGTTCTTAAGTCATTTCTGGCAAGCTGTATGGAAGAAGATGGGGACTAAGTTGCACTTTAGCGGTGCCTATCACCCTCAAACCGATGGGCAAACAGAGGTAGTCAATTGTAGTTTAGGAAACCTATTAAGGTTCATTGTTGGAGAGAAGCCCAAGAAGTTGGATTTAGCATTGCCCCAAGCAGAGTTTTCTTACAATAGCTTAGTGAACAAATCTACAGGTAAATCCCCATTTCAAATTGTTTATGGTAGGAATCCTAAGGGTGATCTAGATTTGGTGTAGTTGCCGCTTGGCAAAAGAATCAGTTATGATGCAGTAGCATTTGCAGAACACCTTCACCAATTGCAGGAAGAGGTGAGACAAAAGTTGCAGGAAACTAATGTGAAGTACAAATCTATAGTAGATGTTGGTCGATGACATCAAGTCTTTAACGAAGGTGATTTAGTGATTGTTTATCTGCAGAAAGACAAGTTTCCTACAGGCACATACCACAAATTAAAATATAAGAAACTTGGTTCTTCCAGGGTTCTCAAGAAGATCAATGACAATGCTTATCAGGTCGATTTACCACCTGATTTTGATATCTCTCCTATATTTGATATTTTTGATCTATACACATTTCATGGTGACATTCATGATGATGGTGGTGAGGAGGAAGTAGATTGGCAGCAGACACTCCCTATTAAGAAACAAGAGAAGATTGCACAGATTCTTGACAAGAAGACTGTTTGCACACGGCAAGGAGAATACCATAGATACTTAGTATAGTGGGGTGGAATAGCACCAGCAAAGAGCACATGGATAATAGAGTGGGAATCATGGTAGTTGGATCAAGGTTAGTGGAAGAACTTTGAGGACACCCACTTGCAGGAGCTGCGTACTTTTCAACCAGAGGAGAATGATGCAAGGACTTCGTGTGGTCATAACTTTTGACTCGGTTGTTTGATTGGGCTGAAATTTTACGTGGATGTAGATCTTGAGGATTTGATTGGATTGTCAATGAACCTAGTTTGATAGGGCCTCCAAAAATTCAAATTTTCAGGGTCCGATTCCTTCATCTAAGGCCTCAAAATTGGCTTTTACTTTCTTTTTCGTTTTTTCAGAAAGTTAGTTATTTAGTTTATTTTGAGCTCGTAATATTTTTGAGATTAGAAAGTTGGTTTTTTTGTTGTAGGAATGTTTTTTAGATTTCTAGAAGATTTCACGATTTTTGGGATATTTTCTTAAATGGCAATTTTTGGATTTTGTAAAAATCTGCCCAAAAAGGAAATTTTTGGTGATTGTTTAAAATAGGGACATTTCCATTGTAATGGCTGAATGGTTGGAGTTGCAGAAGAATAATGAAGAACATTTGATCTAGACTTGTGTTTATTTATGATTATTCTTGTTATATTGGTTATGTTTTAACTAGCTACATCATCTGGTATCAGAGCAAGAAGACGGTTGGGAGAGGAAGAGGAAGAGGTCTTGCTCAGATGCATAGAGACATGCAAAACCTCCAAAGGCAGGTTGCAGAGCTTAGGAATATAATAGAAAATTAGAGACTAAGGTAAAGGGAAGATAATTCTGATGAAGGTTCAGATGAAGGAGATACAGATCAATCTGAAGAGTTTGAAGAAGAGACGGTAAATCATGGAAATTTTGAAGAGAGATGTTTAGGGCATTAGAAGGGAAGAATGAAGAAATTAAAGTTGAAGTTTCAGAATATGCAAGTAATCTTAAACCAGAGGAGCTGATTGATTGGCTGAATGAGATGGAGAATTTTTTTGAGTGAAAATCTATGACAAAGGAAAAAAAAGTTAAGTTTGCATGCACTAAGTTAAAGGTTCATGCAATGATCTGGTGGGATCATCTACAAAAGGAACGAGGAAAAGAAAAGAGAAGATCAAAACCTGGAGAAAGAAGGAGAAGAAATTAAGAGAAAATTTTTTGCCTTTAAACTATGCACAAACTCTATTTCACAGATTTTAAAATCTGAAGCAAAACTTATCTATTGTACAAGATTACACATATGAATTTTACCAGTTGTCCATTTGGGTTGAGCATCAAGAATCTGATGAACAAATGGCTGCTAGGTATGTAAATGGATTGAAGTTTTCAATTCAAGATGAATTAAGCATGCACCGGATCGACAGTATGGAAGAGGCCTATCAGCTCGCTCTAAAGGCAGAAGAAAAGCAAAACAGACAGTATTTTCAAAGGAATGGAGAAGGAAGAAGGCATACTTCATCTCCTTCATGTGGCGATTCAATCTATGGTAGGGAAGATTCATCCCAAGGAGTAGAGAAGCAAGATGATACCCGCCCAGAGTCCTATAATCTACAATGAGGATGAGGGTTTCAAAGAGGAAGAGGTTATAGTGGTGGTAGAGGATGGGAAATCCAAAGGAGACCATTCACTTGTTTTAGGTGTGGGGAAGAAGGCCACAGAGCATTTGAGTGCTCAAATTTTAACGTGCAAGATAGAAATCAAGGAGGACAGTCCAGGGTGATTTTAGCTAAATATGAAAATGATGGAGCAGATTTAGAAGTTCTCCCAGACGTAGGAGAAAACCTCATGATAAGGAGAACCTTGATAATCCTAGAGTAGTAGAAAACACAAATTCAAAGCTCTGATGACTCATGGCTTCGAACCAATATATTTTTGAACCAGATGCACCTCAGGAGGAAAGGTATTTCAAGTTATTATTGACAGCGGTAGTTGTGAGAATATAGTTTCCAGAGAGATGGTAGATAAGTTCAATTTATAGTGTGAGAAACATCCTCGCCCTTATCATATTGCTTGGTTTAAGAAGGGGAATGAAGTTACTGTTGATAAGAGGTTCCTGATCAAGTTTTCTATAGGAAAAACTTATAAAGATGAGGTCTGGTGTGATGTCATCCAAATGGATGCATGTCATATATTATTTGGGAGGCCTAGGAAATATGACAAAAAGGTCATGCATGATGGGGAAAGGAATACATATTCATTTTGGAAGGAGAGATTGAAAGTCATCTTATTACCCCTTAAGGATGTAGCGGAAGCTAAGAATATGTTGTTTGAAAGAGAGTGTGTTAAGGAGATGAAGGTGAGAGGATTTTGTTACGCATTAATGGTACAAAAGGAGGAAGGCGGAGGGATACCAATACTTGTAGAAGTAGAAAAGGTACTCAAAGAATATAGTGATGTTATACCTGATGAGCTACCTGATGGTCTTCCACTAAAGCGAGAGATTCAACATCATCTTGATCTAATTTTGGGAGTATATTTACCTAATTAGGAAGCATATAGGATTATCCCTACACAAAATGCAAAACTCAACAAGCAGGTGATGGAGCTTATGAAGAAAGGTATTGTATGAGAAAGCATGAGTCCATGTGTTGTACCAGCATCATTAACACCAAAGAAAGATGGTTCATGGAGGATGTGCATAGATAGCCATGCAATCAATAGAATTACCATCAAATATCAGTTCCCTATACCTCACTTGGATGACATGATGGATATTCTTACAAGGGCCCAGTATTTCAGTAAAATTGATTTGAGAAGTCGATATCACCAAATTTGGATCCGAGAAGGGGATGAATGGAAGACTGCTTTCAAGACTAGAGATGGATTATATGAGTGGATGGTGACACCATCTGGGTTGTCTAATGCACCTAGTACCTTCATGCAATTGATGAATACAGTGCTTCAACCTTACATTGGTAAGTTGGTTGTAGTTTATTTTGATGACATTTTAATTTTTAGTAAGAGAAAATAGGAGCACTTGTAGCATTTGCGGATCATATTGGATGTGTTGAGGAAAGAGAAGGTTAGAGCAATTCTGGAATGGCCTAGTCCTAAGAGCGTAATAGAGGTAAGAAGTTTTCATGGTCTGGCCACATTTTATCGAAAGTTTGTTCAAAATTTTAGCAGTTTTGTTGCACCCATAATAGATTGTACCAAAGGAAAGGAATTCATGTGGACCAATGAGGCTGAATTAAATTTCAATTTTCTAAAGAAGAAGGTAACTGAAGCTCCTATATTAGCATTACCAGACTTTGAAAAAGTCTTTGAAGTTGATTGTGATGCCTCACATGTAGGTATTGGAGCTATTCTTAGCCAAGCAAGTAAACCAATCGCCTTTTTTAGTGAAAAGTTGAATGAGGCAAGGAAGAATTATTCCACATATGATCTAGAGTTTTATGAACTTGTGAAAGCCTTCAAACATTGGAGGCATTATTTAGTGCCAAAGGAGTTTGTCTTGTTCACAGATCACATCGCATTAAAATATCTAAACACACAAAATAAGCTGAGTAGTAGACATGCGAAATGGGTTTCATTCTTACAAGGATATACATTTGTTTTGAAACACAAATCAGGAAAGCAAAACCAAGTTGCAGATGCATTGAGCAAACTCGTTGTACTTCTAACAATAGTGGAGAATGAGGTAGTTGGTTTTGATGCAATCAAAGATTTGTATGAGTCTAACAATGACTTCTAGGAGATTGTGGAATAGTTGAAGAACCCAATAGATGGACATATGTTTGATATTCAAGGTGAATACTTTATGCAAGATGGCTATCTCTTCAAAGGGAAACAGTTATGCATTCCAGATGGTTCCATGAGGGAGAATATCATCAGGGAATTTCATAGCAGTTGTTTGGTTGGACATTTTGGTAAGGATAAGATAATAGCCTTAATCAAAGATAAATAGTAGTGGCCAAAGATGAAAAGAGATGTACCCAGATATGTGGCAAGGTGTAGGATCTATCAGGTTGCTAAAGGACACTCACAGAATATGGGGTTGTGCATGCCACTTCCCATACCTCTAGAACCATGGACAGATTTGAGCATGGACTTTGTTTAGGGATTGCCAAATACACAATGAGGTAATGATTCTATTTTTGTGGTTGTTGACAGATTCAGTAAAATGGTTCATTTTATTGCTTGTAAGAAAACTAGTGATGCAACACAAGTGGCCGAATTATTTTTTTCAGAAGTTGTTAGGTTGCATGGTGTGCCAAAAATCATTGTCTCTGATACATATACAAAGTTCTTAAGTCATTTTTGGAAAAATTTATGGAAGAAGATGGGGACTAAGTTGCAGCTTAGTGGTGCCTATCACAATCAAACCGATTGGCAAATAGAGGTAGTCAATCATAGTTTTGGAAACCTGTTAAGGTGCATTTTCTGAAGAGAAGCCTAAGCAGTGGGATTTGGCATTGCCCGAAGAAGAGTTTTCTTATAGTAGCTCAGTGAACCGATCTATAGGTAAATCCCCATTTCAAATTTTTTATGGTAGGAATCTTAAGGGTGTTCTAGATTTGGTGTAGTTACCCCTTAGCGAAAGAATCAGTTATGATGCAATAGCATTTGTAGAATACCTTCACCAATTGCAGGGAGAGGTGAGACAGAAGTTGCAGGAAAGTAATGTGAAGTACAAATCTATAGTCGATGTTGGTCGACGACATCAAGTCTTTAAGGAAGGTGATTTAGTGATTGTTTATCTGTAGAAAGAGAGGTTTCCTACAGGCGCATACCACAAGTTAAAATATAAGAAAGTTGGTCCTTCCAAGGTTCTCAAGAAGATCAATGACAATGCTTATCAGGTCGATTTACCACCTAATCTTTATATCTCTCCTGTATTTAATATTTTTGATCTATACACATTTCATGGTGACATTCATAATGATGGTGGTGAGGAGGAAGTAGACTAGCAGCAGACACTCCCTAGTAAGAAACAAGAGAAGATTGCACAGATTCTTGACAAGAAGACTATTTGCACTCGGCAAGGAGAATACCATAGATACTTGGTATAGTGGGATGGATTACCACCAGCAAAGAGCACATGGATTATAGAGTGGGTGTAGATCAGGAAATTGAAAATCATCAAAGCAATAATAATTAGGACAACCACAAAACCTAAAGCTGCTATGAAAGAAATCCCAATCCAATCAATGAAGACATAAAGACAAGATATTCAAATCAAATGAAATCAAAGAAAACCAATGCAAATATCTCCTTCATGTGGCTCCATTGTTCTTCTTTCACCTTCAAATTTTATGTGGATCTCACCTACCAGTGCAAAATGCAAGTGAAAAGTAAGTTGTTGAGAGATGAAATTCGTAGCATAAGGTTACTCGAAAATGTGATTGATTTTCTCCTCTCATTGAAGAAAATCATCCAATTTATAGACAAATTGGAGAGAGGACAAGATTAGCATGAAGAGATTTGAAAGGAAATTCAAATCAAGAATGGAAAAATTATGACAAATGTATGACAATTTCTATGCAAGGTGTATGACAAATTATGACAAGTTGCTATGCAAGATGTATGACAAAATTAGGAATTTGGAGAAATTGGCAAATTAGAAATATTGAGGAAAAAGATGAAATAGAAATTAGGTGAACTAATTAATAGGTTTTCATCCATTAATTAATTCATGAAAGAGACCTAGGACTAAATAAATAGATTTATTTAACCCACAAAAAAGAATAAAACGATTAAATGAACAAATCATAAAACTCTAGAAATAAGAGGACAAGGAATTAGGTCAAGACAACAAGAAATTAATGTAGGTTCGATCATGATTCTGATTGACAAAAGACCAATGTTGATAAATGATTGAGATTGGTTGACAAAAATCAATGACAAATTGACCAAGATTGACAAGGAGATCAAATTGATAGGTGCCAATTGACGAGGAACAATGACTAATCGTTCCAAATTGACATGATTGAAAAGGATAAGGATCGATGACAAATCGATCACAAAATGACAAGATTGACAAGTTGATAATCACAAATGATTACTAACAAGCTAAAGATGATTGAAAGATTGATAAGAGGACAAAACCCTAATTCTATCATCGATTAGGATTGACGATGTCCAAAATGATGATAATTGAGCACTCACCATGATGCGACAGGATAAGATTGACCAAAATCATGACTGAAGATTGCTATCGACAAGACCTAATTTGAAAGCGAGAAAAATGAGGAATGCAGAAGAAGGACTCGATGCTTGCAAATGATAAAGACCAAGTGCGCAACATAGAAGAAATGTTAATGTGATGCAAGAACCCTAAAATAAGGCAATGTGCAAATGTTAAAGTATGACTCCACAAGCGTTGACCATTTTTAGATGTCTACATTTTGCCCCTCTTTGAGACAATGTGATTCTAAGCGTTGTTTCAAAGAACAATAATGAAAATGCCCTAGACAATAACAATGACATATGCATGCCCCCTCGAGGAATTGGCCAGAAAAATCCAGAAAAGAGGCCAAGTGATCGATAAGAATGATAGGTTCGAACGGACTGCCAAGACTGACGGAAGAAATGTTAGTAAGAAGAAATTAGATAGAGGACAGTTAGAGATGAAGGAAAACTTGCTTTCACAAATGCACATAAGTAGGTGAGAACCTTTATTTATTGTAGCAAAGCGGATGCAGAGCATCATGGCATTGAAGGCCAGAGCTGGAACGCAACCCCTTTTGCAAAAGATAGACACATCACACACAAGGAATGAGTGAAGCATCCTAGGGTGCATACATCAAGGGTCAAGGTCTGTGCAACATTCACAAAGAGAACGTACTTATCACAGACACCCAATGATATAGTTGCCCCAGTTTGTGACAAACATTCCACAAACAGCAAACACAACAAAAAAAAAGAAAGGCACCATGAACCATCCCGGTCACTCTAAATCACTCAGTGACATCATCGAGCAACATAGGAACATGATCGAAGCCAAAGATAAATCAGTAAAAAGATAAGACGCACAAATCCAACCAAGTCAAACAAACAGTCTGATCATCATTATCAAAAGTGGAAAACAAGAATGATCATGCTATCTGGTTTCAGGGAATACGGTACCCCGTCGAAGACAGGACACAGTCTGGTTTTGAGTATACCACACCCTGTATAAGACCCATGATAATGTTGACAAGGACCGATGGTAATTTTGATGCTATTTAGATTGATGTGACAACTGTGATCAGGTTGAATGTTTGCTTGGTCGAACAGTTCATCTGTTAATGCGTGGTTTCATTAAAGCACAATGTTTGATTGATTGTCGTTGGATGTATGCTCAGTGATCTGTCTATGCACAAAGGGGACCAGTTATTGACAAAATGCAAAATGCCAAAGAAATTGTTTTTGGATTTTGATGTTTTTCACTTTGTAGGAATTTTGAGTTTTTAACCATTTTTTTGTTCGTTTTTCAAGACTTTATTTGACTTTTTAGGGATTTTTTCAGGACATTATTTGTTTTTTAAGGATTTTTTTCAAGACATTATTTGATTTTTAGGGATTTTTTCAAGACATTATATGATTTTTAGGGATTTTTTCAGAACATTATTCGATGTTTTTGGATTATTTCAAGACATTTTTTGAATTTTTTATGATTTTGCCCCCAGTGTCTAGCAAGGCAAGGAATATGACAGGTGAATAAATAGGCTTTCTAAAATGTTGGTGGATAGAGGGAAGACAAAGGTCTTTTATCATGCAGACAATACGGATGCAATTTTCAAGGGCTATTCTATGATGGGACAAGAGACTGGATATAACAATGTAAAGCAGTGACATGGCATGAGGGACATGTCAAGAGGTTTTTGAAACTATGTTTAAATTTTGCGTCCTTATGTTAGATCAAGATCAAGGAATGAAAAAGAGTGTATGGATAGTGATAAGATATGGCTAGGATAAGCAAGACCAAGAATGGATAAGGGACATGGACTGAAGGTCAGGGTAGGCTAAGGGATAGTGGCAGAAAGTTGCAATAAGACAGGAAATATGGATGAAAGGTTATAATAAGCAAATGGATAAAGACCAAAAGCTATGATGGATTAAAAGCTGAAAACAAGATGCATGATGCTCATGATGATCCTCAGCCTTGTCAAGATCAAAGGTGGAAAGGGAAACTGGACATGAGGGACAATAGGATATGAAGGGTAATGACAGGGGTTCGATAGGATAATGGAACAATGAAGGACAAAAGGATATGATAGGATAAAACCTGTCCCCAAGTATGATATGCAAGAAGTTCATAGATTACGCATGATGCCTGTTTGCTAGGTTTTCATTACAGTACTTACCCAAGGCGCCTGTTTGCCAGGTTTTCACCAGTGGACGAATTATTTTTGCTTTACTTTTTTTTTCTTTTTCTTTTTTTCTCACCTTTTGTTTTTGTATTTTGACTTTTTCAATAGAAGTTGGACACATGATAGGGGATGGAAGAAGGACTCAAGCATATTATTGTTTGGATAGTAACCTTGAAATAAATGGACCATGACCTTTAAAAGCATGCTCAAAGACGTTGGTCGGATAAGGATATGGAATATGAGATGGAACTAAGGAAAGGATTTATGCAAAGGATTGGACCAAAGGGATCGAAGGATGGAAAATATGCATTGGATAATGGACAGGGTATTGGAAGAATTGGGCTTCACTGGATGGAAATGAAGGCAAGATCAACATTGGCACACACCTTGACGGGTGGTGGATTGATGGAGGAAAAATGGATCTCAGATTGTGAGATTTGGATGGAGGAATAGCTTGGGATTTTGGGACATAAGGGCCCAAAATGGATGAAGAAGGTGATGGAGGAACAAATTTGAGAGGGTTGGATAGAGGAATAGCAACTTTGGATGCCAAGTTGGATGTTTCTTTAGGCTTTTGTGCTTCAAGGAGCTGCTTAGGGATCCACATGGTTTTTAATTTTTCATGCTTTGTGGTTCCTTGGAGTCCTGATTGATAGGCTGATTGAAGAAAAATCCATAATTTTCAAACAGTAACACATTTTTTGAATCCAAAATATGCATCACATTCTATGCTTCATCTACTATAGGATTTTAAAAAATAATTTTCATAAAGTTTAGACCAAGTTAAGGTGGTCAGACATATGAGTTTTTGAATTTCTAAAAAAGTTGTAAAAAAATCATAATTAATCATTTACTTCAAAAAAAATATGTGTCACATTCAAACATGAGTATACTACATATATAAAAAAAACTTACAAAAAAAAATTATGATTTGATTGTGGTTAGGGTGGTCAAACATACACCTACTTCTTATCTTTTTCTTGAAATTTTAGTACTATTGCATTGACATTTCAAATTTTCGTCAAATAGAATTTTTTTTTCAAAAAATAACTAGTATCTTAGAAACTACATTCAATTTTCTATAGATTTTCTTCTTACATATTTTTAAAATAATGTTCATAACTTATTCAAATTTTCATGTCAAGTTGCATAAACTCTGATTTTCTGATTTTCTGAAATTTCATTGTCACTTAAGGGCCTATTTTGGCCCACCGTGATCTTGATGAATACTAAGACGGGGGGTGAATTAGTATACCAAAAAAATATTGTACTTAAACAGTTTAACAGTCTAGCGGTAAACCGGTAAAACAGTTTAACAAACAAACCAGTTAACACACATGCAAACCAAATAGCGAATAAGGCATTCACTCATAGAAGCACAATCACCATAACACTTGACGTGGAAACCCAAATGGGAAAAACCATGGTGAGATGAAACTCACAAGTAACTATCTGTAGAATAGTAACTAGACCGATTAAGGTCATACAATGTTCTTTACCAGAACAAATCCTATTAGGAATCTCAATCTTTGTTAGGAGATAAGTCTGATTAAAAACTACCTTGTGAGAGGATTTCAGATCCACAGATGTGAACCACCTTGTTAGAGGATTTACAAAGGCTTTTCTGGGCCTACCCAGTTAAGGGTTTCTGACTTGTCAAAGATGTGAGTAATCAACAAGTGAATGATCTAGCAAATGGCATAGTCTGCTTGATTAGATCCATTGTAGCTCATAGCTAATGCTCTTCATGTTGGCATATGCACACTCCAATGAGACATTGTAGGTGATTGAAGGTTTTGTCATTGATGGCAACCTTACAATCCTATGACACCGGCAAGGCATTCCACCGACACTAGCAAGATCAGACTCTACACTGGCACTCAGATCACTAGCACCAGTAGTGAGGAAGTATACCGACACAAAGGCCGACAGGATTTTTGTTGTCAATATATTTTGTTTATTATTGTAAAATCATTGTAAGCCGACTTGGCAAGTTGTAAAATGACTCTTATATAAGAGAGGTCATCGTAGAACATTTTGTGTAAGGAAGAGGAATGTAATTAGGCGAAATAAGGCAGACCTATTATGCAAATTATAAGTTAAGGGTTTATGTAAGAAGCAGAGAAGAAACCGGTATTGGATCTAGCATTATAGATGCTATTTTGAAGTAGTACAAGACACTAGATTTATATATTCCATTTTGTAAGTCAGTGAGACTTCCTATTTTGTATTTGAGAAGTGAGCTCTAGGCAATTGGCCTTCCTGCATGTGCAAGCCCCTCTTGTAGCAGTAATATTCTCTTATTGGCTAGTAAGTGAATATTGTGGGTCACAAATGCCACCGAGGTTTTTCCCACACTGGGTTTCCTTATTAAAATATTGTGTTATGGTGTGTTTTTCATGTGGTTGCTTTTGTTTCTATTTATTGCATTACTTTCTGCTTACCGGCACACAGTATTAATATGCTCTACATGTTTTAAGTTAAGAAAATCTTATAACTGGTTAGATACTGATTCACCCCCCCCCCTCTTAGTATCTGTGGTAATCCTAACAATTTGTATCAAAGCTTGGTCCTCTATTCTCATAAGCCTAACAGCTTGAGGAAGATCTTGACACCGGTAGAGATGGAAAATCTGATGAAGCAACTTGAAGGAGCACTCTCAGACTATGATGCAGAAAAATTGAAAAATATCAAACTTGAAGATGATCTAAAGGCTACTCAGGATATTATTCAAGCACTTCAAGAAAATCTTACTATTTCAAGAAACAAGAGAAGAGAACTTTGTGAAAAGATGCAAAATAAGAATGATGAAAAAGAAACTCTTAATGATATGATAAATAAGCTGAAGCAAGAGAACATGATAGCAAAGAATGAGATGTAGGATATGACTATGAGATTTTGTAAAGAAATTGAAGATAGAAAGAAGAATGAAGAAGATTTGACTAGAAGACTAAGTGATGCTGCAAATGAAAACACAAGACTCGGCTATGAAAATGATTTGTTAAAAACAAATCTGATGCACACACAGAATGACTCAAATGAACTGATGAGGTAGAAAGAAGTCTTAGAAAGAGAACTAGACACTGCAAATCAACATAAAGAGAAATTCAAGAAAAGATCAAAAGATCTTGGTAACTTGCTGAAGAATCAAAAACCTAAAGGTGACACTTGTGGAATTGGCTTTGAAGTTGGTGAAAGCCCTGGTACTGCAAACACACAAGATCATAGCAAACCGGTAAGACAACCTATTGCTTACAAATTTAATGGAAAATGCTTTAACTATTATAAGTATGGTCATAGAGAAAATGAATGTAGATCTAGAAATTATTAGAATACCAATGCACCCACCGGTCAATGTTCAAAATGCAACAAAGTTGGTCATAATTCTGAGAATTGCAGAATGAATGTGAGATGTTATGTTTGTGGAAGATTTGGACATTTATCTAACCAATGCAGAACACAAACCAGCATAGGTTATGGAAAGGCTATTCAGAGAAATAATGTGACTTGTTATGCATGTAACAAAATTGGGCATATTGCTAGATTTTGTAGAAGCAAGTCCTCACTGGTAGACAACAAAGGTCCTAGTTTGAAAGGAAAAGAAAAAATTGAAGAAGTTAAGCAGGAATTCTCAAAACAATGGATCAGGAAAACAGAACTGAATGGTGTTGGGAATACTCCTCCACTGGTAGAACCAAGCAACACTCCACCGGTAGAAGTCTCTTCATCAAATTGAAGAAATTTCTTTGAGGGTTTGGCAATCAATGAGACATATGCTATTATTCCCTCGGTTGATGGTAAGAAGTTTAAATTACTTCTATACTGGCAGTTATGTTAAGTGATTACTTAGCCGGCATGCATTAAATGTGGTAATTGGTAGATTGACATTATAAATGAATGTTTTTGACTCCATTTTACTTCACCGAGCATTCAAACATTCGAAGAGCGCAAAATTTCCAGAGCTAAGGCATTTCAAGCAAAGAGGCAAAGCATTTCAGCAATCAATCCTTCCAAAGGCAGAAAAAGGTATTTATAATCATGACATCCTCTTCTATACCTGAATTCATAGCAAACCCTACTATGGTCGAGGTAATCAAATGCCCTAGGCTCATATTTCAGCTAGTTCCCGAGATAGCTAAAAAGGATGACAATGTAGGTGCTTTTTCCCAAATTCCCAAAGGAGTGGTTTTTGTAGAAGACCCTAGAATTTATATCCATTGCCATATAGAAGAATTAGGAGATGAAGAAATCAAGAACATGTACAAATCTGTTATCTGTGATGACTCCGAAAATGTAAAACCTGAACACAAAATTGTTGAAACCCTAGGATTCACTAAGATCCTCTGCATTCTGGAATTCCCCAAGGAAGTTATTAGGATAGTATTGAGCAGGGTACATGGAGAATTTTTCTGGCTAGATTCAATCCACAAAATTACCAAGGAAGCGGTGAAAGTTGTAACAGGGTTACCTTCCACCGGTAACAGACCAGACAAGACAAAGAAGGTCTCAAATGACCTGGTAATGAACCTAACTGGTGCAACATCCGACAGAAGGTCTCTAAGGGTTAATGATGTGACCGACATAAATGTGAGATTTGTTAGCATGATTTTAGGATACAAAGCAACTCATGCAAATAGACTTAACTTAGTTTCTAGTTTATGCATAAAAAGTGCACATTATATGGTTAAGGATAATGTAAAAATTGATGTATGTGAATGGCTAAAGGATGAATTGATTGAAAATTTAGGGAAGATCAAGAAGGATAAGAAAGGAACATTTAGATTTGGTAACTTACTTGTATGCTTAATGCTACACATAACCAAACAGGTGCCCGGTATAGGTATCAAGAACCTTGGATACATATCGATAGGAAAAAAGTTATCAAACTTGTTCAACAACATGGGTGAAAGCAAACAAAAGAATATTGATGAGTATTTTCAAGCACTAAAGGCCAGAATGAACAAAAGAGTCAGACTGTCACAGAATATTGTAAACAAATACAAAGATGATATATGTTTTGTGATTAAAATGGATGAGATCTGGATGGAAGCAGATATCCCAAGAACAATTTGTGTTACTAAGATGGGCTATGAGACTGATGACCACATCATTGAAACATATGCCAAAGCCCTTCTGGAAGCACCAAATGAACCTAAGGAAGAGGTATTTGGTAGTGTTGAGATAATTGAAAGAAAAATTCAATCTAAGAAGAGAGTAAAGAAAGTAGAAGCAACTGCGAGAAGAGGTTCAAGGCAAGCTAACGCTATAAAAGAAGATGTACTGAAACAAACCAGTATCACTGAAGATGAGTTACAGGAAAAACAACCAGAAACTCACCTGTCATTGGTAGCAACTTCTTCAGAGAGTGACATGCCAGCTAAATTCAAAAGAGTTGTAAGGAAAAGACAATATTCACCGGTATCCACACCCTCGCCTAGAAGAACTAGACAAAAACAACAGGCAGTGAGGTCTCCAGTAAAGAAGACAATCCCAAAGAAAAAGCTAACACCTAAGAAGAAAAGGACTCAACAGAATATTTCTCTGATTGACAGACTGTTGGATGAAATCACAGAAGAAGGAAAACTCAAGAACATAGAAAAATTATATGATACACTATCAACAGATGAGAAAGAGCAAGTTGAAAATAGTGTCATTTTACACCTGGATATCTATAATAAGTTTTTTATGCAAGTTGTAGATGAACTACCAGATGAATTATTCAAGAGACTAGAAGCAAGAAGACAATCTGTTGTATAACTTGACAAGAAAATCAAAATTGAAAAATTGCTTGTTGTCTACCCAGTCAACTCTCCAAAAGAAATACATGATGTAATTGCAAAGGCCAACTGGTTAGTATTCTCTATTGCACACCAGCATATTGCACTAATGGCAGGAAGAGTAAATGTGGTTGCAGAAGAAACTGAAAATGCATGGGATATATTCCTTGTTGAGAAGGAAAAGCAGGAAGAGTACAGGAACCCCAAGCCTATCAAATTCTATCAAAAGGACAAAGATAAGGGTAAAGGAAAGGTTGGTGGACCTCCTAGTATCAAAATAAAAGATAACTTATCCCCACCACCTCTGATTACTCCACTGGTAACAACAACAGAAGACCAACCGACAGATGACAGCATGGATGTATCACAAGAGGATACTAATCCTAATTCAGAGATATAATACATAGTTGATGTTGATACTCAAAAGGTCAACATTGTGGTAGATAAAGACACATGGCTAGTGAGCCACCAGAAACTGACAACATTGATAGCACTGAAGGAAAAGTGGATGATGATAGCACAAGGAAACAAATAGAGACTTTGACAGAGATTGAAACAGATCAATAGACAGAGAGACAAGCAAAGCAACAGGCTCCGGAAAAGGAACAGGTTCATGTGGAAATAGTGCCACCGGCAACAGGAGAGAAACAAAAACCCTTGCTTAAGGAAATGGAAACACAGACTAACCTACCAAAGGTCACTACAAGCATGGTTACTTCCTCCACCGGTGGAATTCGGATTGTTGGTTCCTCCTCTACAGATTACAAATCAACCAATGTAACTGAAGTTCTTTTAGATTCTTTGAAGAAAATAACTGATTGTAGTTCACAAGCTTATAAAGCTATAGATGACACAATCCCAATTTTGAAGATGATAGCTCCAAAATGCAACATAGATAATAAGGATTCTTTGAGTCAACTTGACACTTTTTCGAAGTATATAACTGACAACATAGTGACAGTTGAACAAATAAAGGAAGAAGCATTCAAAGACAGGCTGGAAATTGAAAAATAAAAATTCTTTGGGAATCAAATAAAGAAATGTACTAGGGAATTTGACACACTTCTACCAGAACTATGCAACTCATTGAAGGAATTTAAAACTCTGTACAAAGATACTTGCAAGACAAAATTTTTAACAGTTGACATAGATAAGAAAATGAGCAAGGTACAAGAAGAAATTAATAAACTTGCTGACAATTTTGTTAATTCACCTGATACATTATCAGTTTTTGAGCAAAAGATAAAAGGTTTTGAGGAAGAGTTACTGAAGTGAGAGAGAGAAAAGGAGAGAATAATAAACAAGGCTAAGAATCTTAGATCAAGACTAACTCCCAGACTGGACTATCTAGCATCCTTGAGAAAGGAAATATCTGAGGCATTAGTACAAGGACAGAAAACACCGGCAGAGAATATGCAGCAACTCACCAGTATAGTTCAAAGAACAGAGGCAGCAAAAAAAGATAGTAAGAAGTTTATGGAAAGCCTAAATTTGGTTTTGGTGGATCTTTTTCAAATTGTAACCACCCAGTTACAAGGTTGAGACAGAAAAACTACAACTCTATTGACACCTAGACAACCTTTGTCATTGATGCCAAAGGGGGAGTAGTAGTATGAGAAAATAATCTGCAAAAGACTTATCTTCTCAGGGGGAGCTCATGTATTTTTGGTACAATTACAAGTTTTGAAATTTTCTCATGAGTGTTGTCATCAATGCCAAAGGGGGAGATTGTTGGCATATGCACACTCCAATGAGACATTGTAGGTGATTGAAGGTTTTGTCATTGATGGCAACCTTATAATCCTATGACACTAGCAAGGCATTCCACCGGCACTAGCAAGATCAGACTCTACACTGGCATTCAGATCACCGGCACCGGCACCAACAGTGAAAGGAAGCATACCGGCACAGAGGCTGACAGGATTTTTGTTATCAATATATTTTGTTTATTATTGTAAAATCATTGTAAGCCGACTTGGCAAGTTGTAAAATGACTCTTATATAGGAGAGGTCATCGTAGAACATTTTGTGTAAGGAAGAGGAATGTAATTAGGTGAAATAAGGCAGACCTATTATGCAAATTATAAGTTAAGGGTTTATGTAAGAAGCAGAGAAGAAACCGGTATTGGATCTAGCATTATAGATGCTATTTTGAAGAAGTACAAGACACTAGATTTATATATTCCATTTTGTAAGTCAGTGAGACTTCCTATTTTGTATTTGAGCAATGAGCTCTAGGCAATTGGCCTTCCT
Organism: Cryptomeria japonica; assembly: GCF_030272615.1. Lineage (NCBI taxonomy): Eukaryota > Viridiplantae > Streptophyta > Pinopsida > Cupressales > Cupressaceae > Cryptomeria > Cryptomeria japonica. The sequence continues at coordinate 788,535,501 of NC_081407.1, forward strand.
GCATGTGCAGGCCCCTCTTGTAGCAGTAATATTCTCTTATTGGCCAGTAAGTGAATATTGTGGGTCACAAATCCCACTGAGGTTTTTCCCACACTGGGTTTTGTCATTAAAATATTGTGTTATGGTGTGTTTTTCATGTGGTTGCTTTTGTTTCTATTTATTGCATTACTTTCTACTTACCGGTACACAGTATTAATATGCTCTACATGTTTTAAGTTAAGAAAATCTTATAACCGGTTAGATACTGATTTATCCCCCCCCCTCTCAGTATCTGTGGGAATCCTAACACTTTAGTATTACTTCAGTCTTCAGTAAATCCACACTCTATTGCAGTACATAGACTTGATATTTTTAGTTAAGATCGTACATACAAGAGCTTCTACGACCACCCAAAAACTAATAGCTACACTCATACATACACATGCAAAATCCTAGACATGATGCCCTTAAAAGGAATATGATTTTATGTCGGTCCAATAGGATTACATTTGCAAGTTCCTAGGTTCATTGTATCTAGACACATTTGGTAACACGACACAAAATCACCATCAAAGTGTCGGTGGATGGTAACTCATCACAAAAATATATAGGTTGGTAACTCATCACAGAGTATTACTGGTTTATACTTTTCCAGTTACCGATTGGTAACTCAAAGTAATACCGGTTCAAACAAATTTCCAGTTGACAAAATTTGAAGACTGGGAAAAAGATAACTGCCACTTCTGGCTCCTTTGCTCTGCTCCACTTGAGATCCTTTAAACTCTTTCTGCATAACATCAATAGTCTAAAGACTACAACATGATACCGGTTTGGAACAATTACCGGTTGAGCATAATTCATACATTCACAAAAGTAATCTCATAGCGTGTGTCCATCAATGACAATCACAACATAATCATCAAAATGCCAACAATCTCCCTCTTTGGCATTGATGGCAAGACTTAGGAAAAATAAATTGACATCTAAGTGTTTTACAACAAAATTATGCCATAATCAGAATTACTCCTCCTAAGCATATACACTATCCCTTTTGCAGAAAATACAATGTATACTACTTCCTTACAGAGATAAACATGAAAGTATACATAGCATACATTAAGACTCAGAATACTACTCACCATCAAAATTTTAAAGACAAAATACTACTCCCCCTTTGCCAATAATGACAAAGTACAGCTGAAAAACCCCTGTTCCATTAGCATTAATAACTGATTTAAAGAGTTTATGACAATAAAGAGTGAAACTTGTCAAAAACTAATTTAAAATCTTGCATAAATGTCTTCATGGATAAAGACCATGATTCAAGCAATGAGGTAGCAACCTCATTCTCCATTTGCATCTGATAGACCTTCTCTTCCATGGCATCCAAGGTACTCATCTTTTGAGTAATCGTTAGGGCATCCAGATTTAGATAGCATTTCTGAAGAATTTGCAGTATTGGTAGTAGGACCAGTTGAAGTTCCTGCAAATTACATGTCTGGTTTCTTATCTCTTCCTCTATTCTTGCAGATTGGAGTTGAAACCGGTGAGCGGTTTGTCCATATGTGGAGAAGGAATCATACGACGTCTTGAAGGTGCTTATAAATGACTGCATATCAGATTGCAGTTTGGCTTTCTGAGCAAGCACATCATCATACAATAGATGAGGTTGACATATCTTACTTAGCAATAATTTTCCCTCATCCATTGCATCTCTAATGTCCTTATGTGCCTTCAGAAGATTAGACCAGAGCTCTATTAACTTTTTCACTAAGGAAGTGTCCAGAGCCTTTTGATGCTCCTTCTTGGCATTTGCTTCTGCAACCTCTTCTAGGCTTTGCACCTAGTCTTCCACAAATGTGCATAGGAACTTTAATTGTGCAAGAGAGGAATCGGTACTGGGGAGGTTGGTACCGGGTATCAAATCGGTAAGAGTGTCCACCGCAGCTTGGATCACATCTTGCTCTTTCTTTCTCCTTATTGCTTCTAGGCGTTCTTGGGCAACCCTAATGCTCTGCAGCAACTCTAATTCATTTGCAGACTGGAGGTCAATGGGACTGGTAATATCAGCCAATTTGGCTTGACTACCGGTTACCTTTGGGGTCTCCATCTGAGTGCTCTATGTTGCTCCCTCTTTCTCTTTATCTCTTTTCTTGTCCTTTTTGCCTTCTTTTTCTCCTCTTCTTTCCGCTTCTCTTCTTCTTCATCCTTCTTCTTTTTCTCCTCTTCCTACTTCTTTTCTCTTGCTCCTTTCTCTTCTTCTCTTCCTTTCTCTTCTCCTCTTCCTTTTTCTTCTCCTTTTCCTATTTCGCTTCCTTCTTCTTCTTCTCTTCCTCTTGTTTCTTCTTCTCATCTTCCTTTCTTTTCTTTTCCTCTTCTAGTTTCCTCTTCTTCTCTTCTTTTTTCTTTTCTTCCTCTTTTCTCTCCTCTTTCACTTTTTTCTTCTCTTCTTCCTTTTGCTTCTTTTCCATTTCTGCCTGGTTTCTATTTTCTTCCTCTTGTTTCTTCTTCTCTTTCTCTACCTATTTTCTCTTGTCTTCCTCCTGTTTCTCCTAAACTTCTGTTTCTGTTGGTGCATCTAGAGTAACATTTTCACCGTTCAAGGCATCAACATCAATCGGGTCCAATTAAGTAGTGACTGGTTCTCCTTCACTGTCATATACTTCATCTAGTTGAGTGATTTCCGATTCTTGCTCATCTTTCTTGTTGGCTCAGCCACTTGATGCAATCTTAAAACTGATTGAGCAAGGGAGTGGGTATCTTTGACCACTTCTAAAACTTTTCCTTCCAACAACAGGAGTCTTCTTCTTCTCATGAAGAAGAGGCCCTTATATCTCTCCACCACTTGATATAGTTCTATTTTAGGCACATTAGGAAAGTATTGTGCAAATACTTCCTCTCTTATTTCTTGTTCCTTTTCTATGGAAATGCACCACTTGTTATCTAAAGAATTATACAAAGAATCGGGTGTCTCAGATTTAACTTCTGATGGCCACCGGTCATTAATACATAAATAATTGATAACTTCCTGTTCAACGTCCTTCTTTTCATCATCATTAAATTCATCAAAGCACTCTTTCAAATCATGAAGTACTTTTCTTCTAATATTCTTAATTGTTCTTTGACAATGTGTCAAAGGCTTGTAAGAGGAAATATCAATATTTACCGGTGCAGATGTTGCCAGTTCACTCTTTGTCTTTTTCCTCGTTTGCCTAGTCTTCTTAGGTTGTTCTTCAGAGATAGTGTCCTCTAAGTCTGGTGTATTGCTTTTAGTCTTCCGCTTCCTCTCAAAGACTTTGGTGGGTGCCACTCCTGGTTTCTTCTTTGTTGGTGACCGCTTGGTCACTTTGGGACTTGTTGTGATAACCAGTGTCGATGATGAAGGCAATGCCTTTTCCTTCTTTACTGAGGGTTCTTCAACTGGTGTAACCCTTTCCAAATAGGTTTCGGTTCTCCTTGCCTTTAGATCAAGGGGCAAGGCGATTAGGGTAGAGGCATACCCATCTAGCATGTCATACATTACCTCATATCCCATCGGTTCCACTTCTTTTTGTCTAGGCTCAACCACCTCCATTATGTACTCATCAACTTCGATGGTGAAGCAAATGTCCTCCTTATACTTCTTGACAATATCACTGGATATTCTTACCCTTTGGTTCATTTTGCATCTGAACTCATCAAATTATTTGTTCAGCACTTCCGGATAACCGATTCCTACTACTTGTAGGCTTTCCTTGATTTGCTTTGTCACCAGTTGGTTAGCAAACCACTGAATATCACCTACTCCTAGAAAATAGCCTTGGAAGTACAAGAACAACCCAACCAATAGTTGTCCAAACTTAAATCTCAAGGAATTGTCTTGTTTGATTGACTTGAGGTTCAACAAAAGTTGTCTTTGCATACAAGTGCATAGATCAAACGATACATCTTCCTTGATCATCATGTGGGTGGCATTTACCGCTGCAACAGAGACAGAGTTGATTCTGCTGGCATGGAAGATCCGGTATCCTATCACCATACACGCATATTTGACCAGATCATCCTTTATGGAATTGCCAGTCATTCCTCGTGAATCGCTCACTAAACTGGTGAGCTTAGTCATTTTTGTCTTGCTAATCTTCCTTAGGGCTAGCACTTCACCGACATTGTAGAAACTGGTGATGGCATGAATTGCTTCTGGTGTAATATCATGAGTCCGCTCTAAGTACATTTTATCACCGTGTACTCTGCTCAGAATAATGCGGATGTGATCATCTGAAAATTTTTCAAGGAAATAGACAGCATTGTGAAGTTTCTTCTTTTCCAGAATGTTGAATTCTGTTTAATCTTTTTGTCCTTCCCATAGAACAAACTCAACTGAGAATGGATCATCGGAGATCCTAGATCTTCAATCTTACAGTCAATGTAATCGGAAATGCCTTCCTCCACTATAACACCAGTGGGTGTTTGAGATAGGGCATTGTATTTTTCCTTCCATTGAATGAAGTCTACAGAATCATCAGGTGCACTAGAACTAGCATGTGATGCGGAAGCCATGATAAACAGAGAATTGTGAAAAATACCTTCGTAAGTCAAAATTTAGGGCATGCAATTTAAACTTCACTACACACTCCTTTGGTTGCTAAAATACCACTTTGTGTTTTATACTTCACCAACAGATGTTTGCTTCTGATTCTTCTTCAGGATTTTGATAAATTATTTGAATCGCAATCCAAATCACTTTCCTTCACTCTGTGCTTGAAAACTTCTTCACTCGTGAACTGATAAGTGAAAAATGACTTTGAAAAATTCTTTTAAACAAGTTCTTCACCTACCATAATAAATGCTCCACTATTAGGGTGTAAACCCTAATTTGCCTTTTACCATTTCTGATCTTTTGCCAACTGATAGGTATCACATACCGGTTGAGGTCTTTTGTCGGTGTAAACTAGGGGTATGAGATATTTCACCGTTTTCTCCCCCTTAGCTTTTCTGATGCTTAGTTTGTCAGTTCAACGACTTCCACACTAGGTGCAGAAACTGGTTCTTCTTGAATCACTTCTTCTAGCTTCTTCTTCCAGGTTTTCTTCTATCTACTTGAAAAATTTCAACATCAATCTTTCCTTTCGGAGTGATCGGTATATCATCCGATATACTATTTTTTGTTTTGCATAATATTGTTGTATGACCCAGTTTGTTGCAATGATAGAAAACCATTCCACGTGTCTCCAAGGTCCATTATTCATGTTTCCATTCTTCCTTCTGCATGTTGCAGTAGTGTGACCATTACCATGACAAATCACACAGATTGCTCTCCATCCAATTGCCGCTTGATAGCCACCACTACCTGACTGGTGACTATAAGAATTAAACCAGTTTGGGTTCCGGTTCTCAGAGGATTCAGGAAAAACTCCTTGACTCCTTTGAGGATACCTTATGGTATTGTGCATGACAGACCTGCATTCAAATGTTCTATGCCCAAACTTGTTGCATGCATAACAATTTCCATTGAATCTATTGGGTCTAGGCTTATCGTTTAGAAAATAAGGAAAATTATTGTAAGCCTTACTTCTACATACATTAGCAGTGTGTCCTTCCTTGAGACAAATAAAGCAAACAGGTTTGAACTTTTTCTTACCTTTATCCTTTGATGTCGGTTGTTTCTTTGATGCTCCATCTTTTGTTCCGGAGGTCTCACCTTCCTCATAATCAGAGAAACCAAGTCCATTGGTATTCTTTACCAGTTTAGCTTATTCAAGCTTTTGTTCTAGCTTGACAGTGCTCTTATTGAATTTGGCAAGTATTTCCTTTGACTCAGTGAGTTCTTTGGAAATAACAGCATTGGATTCCTTCAAGGTTGCATTCTCGGAAATAGCCATGTTTAGTTCACCTTGGATTCCTTCCTTTTCCATTTTATTTTCAAGAAGATGAGCGGTAAGTGTACTGATTTCTTGCTTCAGCTTGGAGATCTCATGATCCTTGTCTTTTACCAGATCTTCAACTTTCCTCCGGTTCTCAAGCTATTGACACATTCTGATAGTTATTCCTTCAAGTTCCCTTCTTAGGTTGGCATTGGACTCATTCAGTTTTTCAACTTCTTGAATTAGGGCTTCCATGTCCGCTTCATCAGAAGAATTGTTTTCAGTTAACTCCATCAGTTTTTCAGCATGCTCTCTTCTTTTTGCCTGAGAGGCCTTATATTTGACCTTAAGTTCATCATAGGCTTGCTCAGTCTGAGTGAGCCGATGAGTAAGTTCCCTCACAGTGTATTCCCCCATATCTCTTTCCAAGTGGTTAGAATTATAGAAAGGTTGGCTCTGATACCAATTGATGAATACTAAGAGGGGGGGTGAATTAGTATACCAAAAAAATATTTTACTTAAACACTTTAACAGTCTAGCAGTAAACCAGTAAAACAGTTTAACAAACAAACTGGTTAACACATATAAAAACCAAATAGAAAATAAGGCATTCACCCATAGAAGCACAATCACCATAACACAAGAGATTTTGACGTGGAAACCCAAATGGGAAAAACCACGGTGAGATGAAACTCACAAGTAACTATCTGTAGAATAGTAACCAGACCGATTAAGGTCAGACCGGTTAAGGTCATACAATGTTCTTTACCAAAACAGATCCTGTTAGGAATCTCAATCTCTGTTAGGAGATAAGTCCGATTAAAGACTACCTCGTGAGAGGATTTCAAATCCACAGATGTGAACCACCTTGTTAGAGGATTTACAAAGGTTTTTCTGGGCCTACCCGGTTAAGGGTTTCTGACTTGTCAAAGATGTGAGTAATCAACAAGTGAATGATCTAGAAAATGGCACAGTCTGCTTGATTAGATCCATTGTAGCTCATAGCTAATGTTCTTCAGCATTACTTCAGTCTTCAGTAAATCCGCACTCTATTGCAGTACACAGACTTGATCTTTTTAGTTAAGATCGTACATACAAGAGCTTCTACGACCACCCAAAAACTAACAGCTACACTCATACATACACATGCAAAACCCTAGACATGATGTCCTTAAAAAGAATCCGATTTTATGTCAGTCCAATAGGATTACATTTGCAAGTTCCTAGGTTCATTGTATCTAGACACATTTGGTAACACGACACAAAGTCACCATCAAAGTGTCAGTGGATGGTAACTCATCACAAAAATATATCGGTTGGTAACTCATCACAGAGTATTACCGGTTTATACAACTTTTCCGGTTACCGGTTGGTGACTCAGAGTAATACTGGTTCAAACTAATTTTCGATTGACAAAATTTGAAGACTGGGAAAAAGATAACTGTCGCGTCCGGTTCCTTTGCTCCACTCTGCTTGAGATCCTTTAAACACTTTCTGCATAACATCAATAGTCTAAAGACTACAACATGATATCAGTTTGGAACAATTACCAGTTGAGCATAATTCATACATTCACAAAAGTGATCTCATAGCAAGTGTGTATCCATTAATGACAATCACAACATAATCATCAAAATGCCAACAGATCTTGCACATACCCTAGAATGATTACTTAGTTTCTTTTCATAGTAAATGGTGACTATGATTATCAATTTCATTATGTCGCGTCAATTGGTTTGATAAGAAAAATAAAACCACCTACTTTTTTCTACATCAATGTATTCATATTTAGAAATGAAAATTATTTGTATATATGTATCCACACACAAATATATATATATATATATATATATATATATATATATATATATATATATATATATATATATATATATATATATATATATATATAATTTATATATTATAAATATATTTATTGAACTATTATAATTTTGTATGAATGAAGCCCTATATGTATTATTAAGATTGATTTGGTTTCAAACCAAATTTCATAAATCATAAATATTTTGCAGACACCTAAAAATGTCTTATTGATCATGTACTAATTATTCATCCAATTAGTTAAATAATTATTTAATTATTTAATTAAGTTAATTAATCTTATTCTTCTAATTTCATATTTCCTTGTAATCTTACTAATTATTCCAATTTCAATTCTATCATCATTTAATCATTCAAACCATTTTCTTATGTTAATTAAATATTTATTATTTAATTAATTATGATTATTAATCCCTCAATTTAAATAATCTACATTATTTAAATAAATTTATTTTCAATTTCTATCTCTATTCAATTAATCATTAACCCTTTTTCTAAATATTAATTAAATATTTATTACTTAATTAATTGTGATTTAATTATTTTAATTAAATAATCTTACTACTTAATTACATTCAATTTCTAAATAATTAAATAGTTTCTTTAAATTATTTAATTAACTAATTAATTCCCAAATTCTAATTTCATTTAATATCTAATTTCTTCTAATTTCATATTTTATCCAATTTCATCTAATTTCATTTAATTACATTTATTCTTCTAATTTCATTCAAATTCATATTTCTTCCAATTTCAAATACATGTGCTTGATTTCAAAAATAAAATTAAAAATCAAAGTCAAGTTCTAAATATATTCAAATAATAAATTGAATTTAAAATGAATTCAATATTTGAATTAAATCTCATGCAAAGATTAAATTAAAAATCTAAGTCAAAGTGCAAGTACATGCTAAATTAATTAATTAATTAAATCAATTATCTTTCCAATCTCTATTTCTATCTTCCACTTTTCTTTTTTCCAAAAAGCTTTCAATCAGTTAACTATTCAAAATATTTTAATTGATCATTTTAATTAATTGATTAATTACATCATTTCTTTAATTCTCTCCAATCATTCTTTTTCTATCTTCTAGTTAGCTTTTCTAAATAAAGCTTTATTTTTTATCAATCAATTATCCTCCAATCACCCTTTTTCATCTTTCAATCAGCTTTTTCTCAATCAGTTGACTCATTTAATCTATTCAATCTATTATGTTTCACCTCCAATTCAGCACTTCAACTATCAATCAGCATGTGAGCTCAGTTGAGTTCCACCTCTTGATCAATTTGTTCTACCTTTCATCCAATCATCTCCAATAATCTATAAATTGAGCATTCAATCTCCATTTTCAACAATCATGAACTTTGAATCTTTGTGTCACTTGCAGGTTGTCAGTGCGATATCTGAGAGCTACCATACCACAAAGAGGAGAAGAGAAATGGAAGCCATATGTAGTCTTGGAATAGGGGGAATTGATTGATATATCTTATATTATTGTTTCTTGTTTACTTTGCATTATTCCATTGTTTGTTTGTTTAAATTCCAATTAGGATAGGGGTTCGCGATTTTCCCTTCATTCCTAGTTGATTATATTTAATGAATTTTAACTTATGACATTTTGGTGAACCCGACATGAACTAACAACAATTTAACCTTATTTTCCTTTTGTGTGATTTTGCAGATTGTACGGAATTTTTTTATTTTATTTTTTGCAGGTTTGTATGGATTGCAAAACAAATTTTGAATCATGCATTCGCATTTACATCATCACACAATCGTATAGACAGGATCACGCAATCGATCACATAGGGTCACACATTCGTGCGGACCCCATCATGCAAAAGTCTTTACTTTGTCACGCATTTGCTCATATATAATCACGCATTCGTCAAGGTTATTTATGTGTCTATTTATTTGCTATTTCTTGTTGCCTTCTCTCTACTCTATTAAATTATGTATGAAATTATGTAAATTTGAATACGGTTTACATCTATTGCATGCTTAATTATGACATTTTATGGCACGTAAGGTACAATTCAAAATTTTAGGTGCAAGGAGGACAAAGGAACAAAGAAGACAAGCTAGACGCTATGAGCAAATCCTAAAGGCAGAAAAGAAGATATGAGATCTAGAAGATCAACCATCCATCAATAGATACAACAGTCTAGTTCTCTCGTATAGAGTGAAATATGATTTTCTTAACATAGAATGGATGATGAGAGATCTTGCTAGGGCATCACAATCTATTTTGCAGGATCACGCAATCTCTCTATTAGGATCATGCAATCCCTTTATTAGGATCACGTAATCACTCTGTTAGGATCATGCAATTGCTCTGTCATAATTACACAATCAACCTTTCAGAATTATGCAATCGATCGGGTTTCATTATGCATTTGTGTTTTTCATAGTTTAGTTTTTTATTTTTTGTGGGTTTTATTGGGTTACTGATTATCTATTTGCAGCATGTGGCAAATTTACAGAGAGGATCGGATTATTACTGAATCATAAACACTCATGCTCTCACACTTCAATTTTAGGCTTAAAATAAATAATGGTTAAAATGGACATGCATGTTATCACACTTCAGTTTTGGGCTTAAAATAAACAATGGTTAAAACTGACATGCATGCATTCACATTTTAGTTTGGTGTTTTAAAATCGATATGCACATGCGTATCTCACACCTAAATTTGGGTTTTAAAATGAATGTGAATCAGGCTACTCAATAGAATAACTCACATTTCATTTTTCTTAAGGGAAAGTACTTTTATTATGTTTAGGGTGGACATATTGTTGCATCAACTACCTTTCCACCCGCCTTCGGGGTCTTGGGAGAAAGGGAGAAGTTGATAACAATGCCCATTTTTTTTCATTTTAGTAGTGAGGGGTATCTTTGACTAGGGATTTCATCACCCCACAAAGGTACTTCGAATTGGGATGCATTGGGGATATCATCTCTCCCAGCGTACTCTCGAGCAGGTTTTTCGAGCCGATATATAAATATACTGGTCAAGCGGCTAGAGTGTTGAGTGAATTTGACATATGTGGGGGCCTTCCCTACATCGATAAGCTTAACTAAAGTCTTAAGTGGCTTGCTCTAAGAATCCATCATTAGATCGGGACCCCTCAAAATTTTACAAGAAGAACCAACTTAGTAGCCCAAATCCTGCATTCAGTGATTCCGGGAGTGTGGATCGTACCCCATAGATACCCCTCATGTACCTTTCATTATGAGACATAAATCCCTCGGTGATAAGATCTTCAGATCTTCGGGGTAAGAGAGACTGGCATGCCCAAGAATTGTGTATCGTGGAGTGGAGCCAGTGTTGCCAGACTCTCTATATGTTTGTCTTGTTTCAGTATTTTGTTGTGAGGGCCTCATTGAATGGTGTCCACTTTCCAGCCTAAGATTGTTTATGTGCTTTTATATGTATTGTTGTAACAGACCAATATTGAGTCAGTTTTTGGGCTATTTTAGGCCCTATCTTACATATCTCTGAATTCTCAGAGTTGGTTAGAACACAGTTCAGTCAGCTATACCTGTCTTCAAACAATTGTTCTCAGATTTGGAAAACAACAAAATAGTCCTACACACATAATTACTGTAAACAAAGTCCATCTTGAAACATCAGACAGTCCTACAAACTCAAAATTTTATATACTTGTGACCATAGGCAATCCTTGCATAGTCCTTATAGTCCCCATTTACGTCATTATTATCATCCTTAGTCCTTACATAGTCCTTGCATAGTCCTCATAGTCCTCATAGTCCTCATTTGCATCCTTATTATCATCCTTAATCCTTGCATAGTTATTGTATATTCTTCATTTGTGTCCTTATTATCATCCTTAGAACATGCATAGTCCTTGCATAGTCCTCATTTATGTCTTTATTATCGTCCTTAAAAGTTGCATAGTCCTCATTAACGTCCTCATTATCATCCTCATATACGTCCTTATATTTAGTCCTTCTCTAGACCTCATATACATCTGTCTTAGTCCATCATTATTTTCATAATCATCCTAGAAAGTCATAGCATGTGTCTTAATGGGTCTCCCAGGGGATGGTTTTCTCCCCTTCGAGCATTCTAATCTAGTACCAAACGGCGATCAACAAGAAATCATTGATGGTTTGAGTAACTTGGCTTGGTAATTAAAGAGAAATGCACCTCATTATATAGGAGTCCAATATGAGCTAAATATAGTACAAAATTGCCTGTAGAATTGATAGAGAAATTGTTGCAGAACTTCTAAAAGAAGAACTTGAAAAACTTGCGTTGCAAAAATCTCAAAATACTCAACAAGTCTTATGTTGAAATCCTCAATATAGAGTCTAGTCTAGTGTTTCATATTCCATATTTAGGTCTACAATATTACATTATTGTCATCTTGCATTAGGTTCTAAACCATCCTCATATAGAAGTCTTAAATGCCTGTCACAAGGTCACAAAAGGCAAAAAGTAAGATGGACCCAAACAGCGACCTGTCAGTAAATCCAACTTGGAACATGGAAATATCAACTAGTCAACAGTCAAATCCTCAAGCAATTCCCACAATACATGAACTACAACAAAATTTAACATGCGAAGAGATTGAATCAGCTCAATAGGACCCACATGTCCTTATGATCTTAGACGCTCTTATACATAATGATAGGGACAAATATATCTCGTTGTTATTACAAAATGGGGCCAAGTTACCTAAAGATTTTGATATCACAACAATCTTACCACTAGGAAATACTTTAGGTTCAAATAGCAATCAAATATCACATATGACACAAACGCAAGCGAAGACCTCAAGTTTTCCTCAGAATGCACCAACATCATCTATACAAACAAATATCATTTCAAACGCAAATTCTCAATCAAGTGCATCATCCTCAACAATAAATGTTAGCACACCAACACAGGCTATACCGATAATGTCAAGTGTCTAAGAACCTATTCAAACACAAGTTCCTCATACAACAAGTATGACTCAACCTCCGGTTTCCTATTCCATAGGATCTACATACAGTCATCAGAATACAAACCTAGGTTCCGCAAATATAATGAGTACAACTCAGTCAAACATGGGTTCACATATTGCTTATTTCACAGTACCTAGTGGAACCCATAACACACGGAATTATAATTATGGTACCTTTCAACAACCTCCTAGTTATACTACCATGAATCCTTTTGTGGGAAATATATAGGCACAAAGTGTACCTCTGACTCAAACAGATATTTTGTCCCAACAAGTACATAATCTACAACAACAGATGATAACTATGCAAACCGATAATGATAAAAAGAGCTACACAATGCAGGACTTATGTCCTTATCCTTTTGCTCACACATTATACATATTGTCTTTCCCACCACATTTCGAAACACCAAAATTTGACAGATATTGAGGGAAAGGTGATCCTAGAGATCACATAAAATATTTTTTTACGGCATGTATAGAGGTTGCAACTGAAGACACTTATCTAATGATATTATTTCCTAAAAGTCTAGGAGGCTCAGCCTTGGAGTGATTTTCACATTTACCACCAACTATCACATCATGGGTAGCTAAAAATTTCATTGCAAACTTCTCACATAACATTGAAACCCTAGTCACTTTGATGGACTTATGTGTCACAAAACAATATGAGAATGAGACATTCACATCCTTCATACAAAGATAGAGAGCTCTCTATAGGAGATGCAAGACTATTATTCCAGAAACGGAGCAAGTTGACATGTTCACAGAAAACTTAATCCCTAAAATTAAGTACCCAATACAAATGTAATGTTTGACCACATTTAAACAAATCATTGAAAAAGCCTTAAAGTGTGAGAAAGGACTAGTAGAACAAGGTCTCATAAAATATGGCAATAACAACAACAATGATAAATCCAAATTTTGGTCAAAAAACAAAAATGTGACCAACGATGGTGTTGTAGACACCCGTATAGTGAACAGAACTCAACCAACTTTATCTTTACAAGGTCCAAGTCAATCATTTAGTCCACATATAGAGAATAACACTGTATTGACCAATGTAAACGTTGTGAAAACTATGAACACAAAATTCCCAAGGGTAAATGCTTTGAAAAGGAATTACACACCTCCAGGGGAACCTATTGAATCAGTGTTAAAAAACTTGATACAAACAAACATGATCACTTTGCTAGAAGTAAGAGTATATGAACCAGGTCCTTTCAAACCTATATGGTGGAATGTTAGTAATTTATGTGAATATCATCGTACTAAAGGTCACAAAACTGCAAGTTTCTATAAATTGAAAAACTTAATCCAAGACATGATAGATCAAGGTGACATCATGATTGACACCAACAAAACATCAGCAAACACGAATCATACTATCTTTAAGGATCCATTTGTCAAACATGACAAAGGGAAGGCATGTACATCGGGAACACGAGACAACATAGCTAACTACACAAAAGTCTCATACGACTATACTATTCATGCCATTAGCTCAGGAGATGTAGTAAATGAGGATTCACAAGAAGCACTCGATAATGATGAGCAATATCAAGAGACTTACAATGATGATAACCAAATTTGCATGTTGTTAGAAGCACCAAAATATGATGAAGTACCTCTATGTAGGGCATCTCTCATAATGGAGTTGCTTGTCCATTTTTGGTAGGTGGCTACGTTATGGAGGTCTAATTCTTTTATTTAAAGAAGAAAAAATATGAATAAAAAATAGACTTAATAAGTAATAGAAGGAAGAAGTAGATTGATTCATAAAGGAATAACTAAAATCAAAAGAGGTAGGGGGGATTTTTTACAACGGTGTATTGGTACAAATGTGAGAAAGGAAAGAAAGATCAAGTATGGAGAAACACAGGGTGAGAAGAAGGGAGATCGGTAGATACCATTGGTGATTGGTATTTGGTGAGTACTATGTTTGCGATACACTCTACAGTCTTGGTTAATTCATGATTCAAATAATAAAACTATATTTTTTGTGTGTAAGAAAATGTAGAAAGGTTATTAGGGTCATTCCTCTACATTTCACAAGATAGTCCTATGGACTAGTTAAGGCATGATCTTTGAATATGTATATCAACCATAACTATAATGGACATATATGTGTTACCAATTAGAGATTACTTATTTGGGTGTTGACCTTTTTGTTTGCAAGTAAAGTATAAAATCTTGAACGCATATTAGAATAGATTATATAGCTAGTATTGTTGTGAAATATGGATCGAAGAATAATGACAGCGATTCTGGAAGACTGATTGTCGTGAGTTATTGATCGTCTCCATCATTGAATCCAGTTTAAATACAAGAGGAAAGGTTGTCTACATAGGGACATGTCCATATGTGGCAGTTGCCACGTATGGACATGTCCCTACGGAGGCAACCCTTCATAACAATTAGTTTGTTTATGTTTAATTTCCAAACTGTATGCTCTGTTAATATATCACTCTCCAGATAATAACCGATTTACCATCAGTTAGATTCATGAGGGCTATATCTTAACACTCCCTCTTAGCAGGAGTGGATCTAAGTAATTTTCTTGGGAGCATATTCTGTCATGACTTTCGACACAATTCGGGACAACATTTAATATAGTCTTGTCATGACAATAAACTCAATATCATGATATCCAGCTCAGTCCAGGACAATCACTTAAGAAGTCAATCATGAGATGATCACATAATTTAGGATCAAGATATCCGGCACAGTCCGGGACAACAACTTAATGTAGTCAATCTTGACACTTGGTCAACTATTGTCAAGATCGTCACCTTAAACATAAGAAGATCGTCATCTTCTTGAACATAGTTAGAATATTGCAATATACATTTTATTTATTTATTCATGAACAAATTACACATGGTAGGAATTTCATCCTAATAATCTCAATTATAATCTAGTCATACCAAGTTTACTTCTGAAGTATTATATCTTCAATCTTGCAAGTGGCTTGGTGAAGATATCAGCATTTTGTTCTTCAGTACTGATGTACACTAGTTTTATGACGTTTCGATCTACCATATCTCTTATGTAGTGATAAGGGATGTCAATATGTTTGGATCGATTGTGAAAAACTAGATTTACTGAGAGCTTGATACGGCTCTGATTATCACAGTGAATTATTGTTGAATTCAAAGTTTTTCCAAATAATCCAATAATAACTTTCTTAGCCATACCGCTTCACGAGCTCCCATGGAGGCTGCCATATATTCTGCTTTGGTGGAGCTTTGTGCAACTGCTGATTGTTTTTTCCTGAACCAAGATATCATAGCAGAACCAAGACTGAAGCAACACCCTATAGTACTTTTCCGATCAGTGGTACTTCCGGCCCAATCAGAATATCCTTCAAGTTGAATCTCAACATTTTCATACTTTAAGCCAAGTCCGATTGTGCCTCGTAAATATCTTAGAATGTGTTTAGCAGCCATTAGATGTATCTTCTTAGGTTCACACATGAAGTGGCTTAATACATTTGTAGCATAGCAGATATCAGGACGAGTATTTATCAAATACATGAGTGAACCGACAATTTGTCTATAGAGTGTGGGATCTGTAGGTTCTGAATCTTCTGCTTCAATTTTTAGCTTGTGCAAATTAGTTTCCATTGGTGTAGCTAATGGCTTACACTCCATCATCCCAAATCTAGTTAGAATATCTGTGGTGTACTTTCCTTGATTTAGGAAGATGTAGTTTTTCTTTTGCCATACTTCTAATCCCAGAAAATAATGTAGAAGCCCTAGATCCTTCATATCAAATTCTGCTGCCAGATCTTGCTTACATTTCTCAATGAGATTATCCTCTCCTATTATCAAAAGATCATCCACGTAAAGGACCAATATAATCATATTGCCATTTGAAGCCTTGAAGTAGATGTTGGGATCTACTAGGTTCTTGGAGTACCCTAGTTTGGAGAGATAGTTGTCTATCCTTGCATACCAGGCCCTAGGTGCTTGTTTTAACCCATGGAGAGCTTTCTTTAGTTTACAAACATAGCAATTTTTATCACGTATGGTGAATCCTTCTGGTTGTTCTATATATACTTCTTCTTCAATTGAACCATTTAGGAAGGCAGTCTTTATGTCCATTTGGTGAATTTTCCATCCTTTGGATGCTGCAATTGCAATGATTGTTCTTACTGACATATACCGGGCAACTGGGGCAAATGTCTCTTCATAATCAATTCCTGCTTTTTGAGAGAATCCCCTAGCCACAAAGCGAGCTTTATGCTTTTCAATGCTGCCATCATATGCATATTTGATCTTGAATAACCACTTGGATGAGACAACTGATTTGTCTTTTGGTCTAGGCACTATATCCCAAACATCATTCTTTAGTATAGATTGATATTCTTCAACCATAGCATTTTTCCAAGCCTATTTTGATAAGGCTTCTCTGACATTTGTTGGTTCAGAATTTGTGAGTTCGGTTAGAAGTGCAGCATAACATTTTAGAGTTCGTGTTCTCTTATTTTCTTTGGAAATTTCATTTGGTTCTACATTATTCTCTTCAATCATTTTCCTTACCCATAGAGGTCTTTTCTTGTTATTGAGTGTTTCAATATTTCCATCAACAAGAGGTTTAGAAGCTCTTATGATGTCCTCCCTCTCAGTGTTTGAAGGTTTGGAATTTTCTATGATATTCTCCCTCTCAATCTTA
Organism: Cryptomeria japonica; assembly: GCF_030272615.1. NCBI lineage: Eukaryota > Viridiplantae > Streptophyta > Pinopsida > Cupressales > Cupressaceae > Cryptomeria > Cryptomeria japonica. Next base: position 788,552,814 of record NC_081407.1, read on the forward strand.
GTTATGTGATCTTCTTCTTTAGTAATGTTATCATCCTCAGGTTCTTTGAGTGTAGTGTTTTCTTCAAACTTTACATCTCTACTTATCTCAACAGATTTTTTCCCTGGAATGTAAATGCGATATCCTTTAGTATTTTCACTATAGCTAATGAAGATACCTCTTTTTCCGAATGGTTCTAGTTTTGTCCTCTTTTCTTTAGGAACAAGTATATATACGGGACAGCCAAATATCCTTAAATGACTTAAGTCTAGTTTGTTCCCTGTAAAAGCTTCTTCAGGAGTTATGTTTTCTAGAACTGAGTGCGGACATCTATTTTGAATGTAGACTGATGTATTTGAAGCTTCTACCTAGAATGAAGTGTGTAAGTTTTGGTCATGCATCATGGCTTTTGCTGCTTTAATTATGGTTTTGTTCTTTCTTTCTACTACTCCATTTTGTTGTGGATTATATGGTACAGTATACTCCCTCTTAATCGCAACAGAATTACAAAAGTCTTTGAAGTTGTCAGATGTATATTCTCCCCCATTGTCGAATCTTAACACCTTAATTTTCTTCCCTGACTGGTTTTCTCCTAGTGCCTTGAATTCTTTGAACTTAGATAGTACTTCATTTGAGTCTTTGCACTTTAGAAAATATATCCATGTTTTTTGAGAGTAGTCGTCAACAAAGATTATGTAGTATAAGGATCCAGTTAGGGATGGTGTTGACATGGGACCGCATAGGTCTGAGTGAGTTAGTTATAAAATAACTTTTGATTTGTGCTCACTTGAGGGAAAAGAAACTTTCACATTCTTTCCCAAGGCACATCCTTTGCAAATGCCTGTGTGTTCAGATTTTAGTTGGGGCAGTCCTGAAGTAATCTTCTTTATGTTGGATAGAGCACTACATCTTAGGTGTCCTAATCTTTTGTGCCATAATTCATTATTATTTGAAACTTCAAGATTTAGTGCTTCCTTTTGATCATTGCATAGTTTGTATAGGCTACCATCTCTTGAACCTACTGTTATGGCATTTTTTATATTTGTATTTTTAGGCCAGAGTAGAACTTTATCTTCATTGAAGGTAACCCGATATCCTTGATCAGCTAGGCCTGAGATTGAGACTAGATTTCTTTTTATTCCAGGTACAAACAGAACATCCTTTAATTGTAGAGATACTTCATTTCTTAGTTTGATAGTATAGGTCCCAATTCCTTTCACAGGATATGTGGAGTTATCTCCAATAGTAACCTCTTCACTTGAGTGCCCGTTAAGTGTTTCAAACTGATTTCTAAATCCAGTTATATGCCTTGTTGCTCCACTGTCTACGATCCAAGTTTTTTTATTTGTATTTATTTCGCTTGATAGGGCTAAGAAGAAAAGTGAGTTTTCTCCTTTGACTTCGGCTAGAGTAGCTTGTGTTTTCTTCCTTTCTGGACAATTCTTGTGAGTGTGTCCATATTTGTCGCTTTTGTAACACTGAATTTTAGACATATCTCTTTTCTGATGGTTTTTATTTCCTCTCTTCTGTTTGGAGAACTTTTTATTTTTGTTGAAGGTATTTATATTAAGTGCTTGGATTTCTCCTTCTTTATTTGTCCCTAATCCTCTTGAGATTAGTCAAGATTCCTCTTGAATGCACTCATTCTTAAGTTGTTCAAATTTGGGTAAGGGGAGTGTACTGCTAATACATTGAATGTAGTATTCCCATGAAATTGGTAATCCTCTTAGGGCTATGAGAGAGATTTTTTGATCATCTACCTCATTTCCAATAGTTTGTAATTAGTCTTTTACTTCAGATATCCTTGAAAAGTATGTAGATATTGTATCATCTTTATTCATCTTTATGTTTAAAAGTTGTTGTTTCAAGGTTAACATTCAACTCGCATTGTTAACTTCATATGTATTTTTAATGGTTTTAAATACTTCATATGCTTTAGGCAGCCTGGCTATAGATGGAAGAATATGATCTTTGACTTAGTCAATAATTATTTTCTTTGCTTTATTATTATGCCTTTTCCAGGTAGATTTCTCTGGTTCATCATTTGGCATGTCTAGATTTTCTTCTATGTAAGACTCTAATTCTAGTTCTTCAAGAATGGCAATGATTCGTATCTTCCAGGAAACGAAGTTGGAGGCTCCTTCGAGTCTATCTTCCACTCTCATATTACTTGACATTTTGAATATTTTCTTAGTCGGATATATCCTCTGCATATATAGCCTCTGCATTGATTTGTTATTTGGTTCCGATAAATGCTTATGAGTAATATGGCTGTCTAATTTATTCTCTTAATATGTTGGCTCTGATACCATGTTGTGAAATATGGATCGAAGAATAATGACAGTGATTCTGGAAGACTAATTGCCATGAGTTATTGATCGTCTCCATCATTGAATCTGGTTTAAATACAAGAGGAAAGGTTGCCTACGTAGGGACATGTCCATATGTGGCAGTTGCCACGTATGGACATGTCCCTACGGAGGCAGTCGTTCATAACAATTAGTTTGTTTATGTTTAATTTCCAAACTGTATGCTCTGTTAATATATCACTCTCCAGATAATAACCGATTTACCATCAGTTAGATTCACGAAGGCTATATCTTAACAAGTATGATACATTAATAATCATAGACTTCTTTGATGCACATTCATACCTCTTTGAGCTAGACTACCAATTCATCTACATTTCCTTGTGTTGGCATTCATTCAGTTGTCTTTGTCCCTACCATATCTTTGTGATGTGATGCCTCTTTTCTCTAATAGGCATTGGAAACTATTCTTAATTTGTTTTATGTGGTCATTTGGGTCATATGTTACCTTATCCTATTATTAGTTCATGTCAAGCTAGGATACTATTGTATTCTTTTATTTTTACTTTTTAATTAATTTAACCAATCATAGAAAAGAATTAAGAATTTCTGAAAAAAAATATATTATAATCTTTTTTTTTTTTTCAAATATTTTAAAAATATCATTTTTCTTTTTCATATTGACTAAAGTAGAAAATTGAAAAAAAAAATTAAAACATTACAAATTACAACTTACAACTTTATATGCATTTAATTCCAATAGAAATTATTAATGTTAAAAAAAAAAAAAAATGAAACGACCTTCCTACGTGCAATCGTACATTAATTTATGTATTCTAGTCGGTTTCACATTAAAATCCATATAAGACACCAGCCTTCACTTTATTTATTTGCCGATAGGCAATCCCTGTGGGGGTACACCGCCACCGAAATTGTCTCACGTCGGGAACCTGCTGCCTGAAAACAAATATCGGTGCAAAATAAAACCAACAGATAAAATACAATTTTAAAAAAATATTTAAGTCTATACGCTTGCATATTCAAGAAGACATAAATTGTTTGCATCTAATATCATATGCAAATCATTCAAGAAGACATAAATTGCTTGCATAATATTATATTTATTATAAATACATTGATTTTAGTCTTTTATTTAAAAAATAAATATGTTTGAAATTAAAAATAGATCAAATTTTTATTTAGATAGTTATTTTATTTTTTATATTATTAAAAAATAATAATAATTAAAAAATATCATTTAAGATTTATGATTATAATAAAAAAATTATTAGATTCAATCATTTAACATTTTCTTATATTCTCTTTACATGTTGCATCTAAGAAGGATGTAGAGTATTATAAATACATTGATTTTAGTATGTTATTTAAAAATAAATATGTTTGAAATTAAAAATAGATCAATTTTTTATTTTATTATTTTATTTTTCATATTATTAAAAATTAACAATAATGTAAGAGTATTATATTTATTGTAAATATTTTGATTTTAGTTTTTTATTTAAAAATAAATATGTTTGAAATTAAAAATAGATCAATTTTTTACTTAGATAGTTATTTTATTTTTCATATTATTAAAAATTAACAATAATGTAAAAATTATCATTTAAGATTTATAATTATATTTAAAAAATTATTACATTTAATCATTTAAGATTTCTTATATTATCTTTACATTTTGCATCTTAGAAGGATGCTTAGTATTATATTTATTATAATTACATTGATTTTAGTCTTTTATTTAAAAATAAATATGTTTGAAATTAAAAATAGATCATTTTTTTTATTTAGAGTTTTTTTTTTTTTTATATTATTAAAAATTAATAATAATGAAAAAATTATCATTTTTAATATTATTAAAAATTAACAATAATGAAAAAATTATCATTTTTTATATTATTAAAAATTAACAATAATGTACAAATTATCATTTTTTATATGTTCTTATATTCTCTTTACATTTAAATTGACTAAATCTATTGACTAGTTATACTATAATATAAAAAAAATCGAATAATAATTATTTTTTAATTATAATGTAGAAATAATAAATATTAAATGATAACAAATCAATAAAATAATAAACAATATCAAAATAATACTTGATAAACTCAAATTGGTAAAGTAAAATTTACTATTCTATTCTATAAACTATTCAAACAATCCATCAAATTTACTATTGACTTAGAATTTAGAATTAGTTGTAAAATCAACCTCAAATACAATAATTTGTTTTCAGCAATGGTAGAAAAAAAATATCTTAAATTTTACAAATTAGTAAAATTTTCTTTTCTATTCTACAAACTATTGAAACAATCCCTCAAATTTACTATTAGTAAAATTTTCTATTCTATTCTACAAACTATTGAAATAATCCGTCAAATTTACTATTGACTATTTTCATTAGTTGTAAAAAATCAACGTCAAATACAATAATTTGTGTTCAGATTCAGCAATGGTGTAAATAGATTATAAATATTATAAGATTTGTGTGAGAATAATAAAGAACACAAGGGTAAATAGATTATAAGTGAATAGAAAAAAATGAAATTATTAAGACTTGTGAGAGTAATGAAGAACATCCAACCAAGGGTAAATAGATTATAAATATGTGCAAATTAACATTTGTTTAATAACCTAAAAGAAATAGAATTATCTAATAATAATTATATAGTATTATAATAAAAAATAATAATATAATACTAATATTAATAATAATATATAGATATGATAGTAAATGTATAAAATTAAATATAATTATAATATGAGTAAACATTTTTTTATTATAATAACTATAAAAAATTAATAATATAATATTAATAATTATTATTATTTTTATTTTATTGATCGGTAAGAGGTCGTAGTCAAAAAAATTTATCAAACAAAATTAATTTTTTATATCACTCCACTCGTGTGGGCGTCGGTAGGAAAGAGTGGAGGCGAGAAAACCTTCGGCCTTGCTCGCAACCGTAGTCCAAATAGTTTCTACATCTAATTACAATAAGCATAGATTCAAAATAATACAATAACACCTCGGGCTAGGGTGAGAAAGTGGGTGAGAAGATATTTTCTTTCCCTTACAGGCCCATTTTACTATTTTTCAATTGTCACTGTACTCCTTGTGCTCTGTTTAAGAGTTTGAGCCTTGATTGCATGTAGTCTTTTGTCATTTTAGCAGCTTTCATCATGTCATTTGTTCAAGATGGCCCTACCCTCCTGCATGGTTAGTTTTCAAAACACTTGCCCAGATTGTTAGTCACATGTAGTATTCCAACGTGATATGACATCCTTCTCTAATGTTTCTAAATTCTTAACCTCATATATTATAAAATCATCAATATGGCATATTCATAAACAGGGTTTCTAGATAATTTCATTTTGAGAAGTGATCTTTCATAGTTATGAATCACTTATTTACCACCTTTTGCTTATGTACCCGGATGCTATCCCTGAAAATGGATGATATCCAGGATACAATAACAAAAGGGGGTAAATGGGACTTCTGTCTTGCCTGAGTCCAGCTGAGGGTAATAGAGGTAGATGAGTTTTATGGCAGAACCACATATTACCCGCAGTTTGTGGATTGTCAAATAACCATTCAATTATAGAGAATTCAGCAGCAAGTATCATATGAGAATATGGCAGGGCACGTAGGGGTTCCTATAGGCCTGCACATGCAAAAAATGAGAGCTTTTAATTTACCAAATGGTGCGCCTATTGAATCAAAGAAACCTATCGATGTTTCATCGATAAGATGATTTATCGGATAGACTTGGGCGTCGATGAACTTCAAAAGGGGCTTATCACAAGCATTATTTTCATCGATAGAAGGTTATCGAAGAAACCAAAGGAGGTTTCGTCAATGAAGCAAGGCTACCAAAGAAACTGCAGTATCAGTAGGACATGTAATGAAATCACCGAAGGAGAAATATCATCCGAAAAGATAAGATCGAAGAAACTGGGGAAGGTTTCATCAATAGGACAATTCAAGAGAAAAAGGGTGTCGAAGAGATACTAAAGTTATTGGCCGATAGAGACAGTTTCAACAAAAGATAAAAGGGCAATAAAATATAAGAGAGTTTCATCAATATAAAAAGGGTGTCGAGGGAAAGGGGACACCGATGAACCTAAGAGGGGCTCATCGAAAGCATAGATTCCACCGAAAGAGGATATCAAAGAAAGTAGAGATGGTTTTCATTGAGGGGAAAAGGCTTCCGAGGAAATAATGCCATCAACGTAACATGAAGGAAACTTACTGAAAGAGGCATTCTTAATGATAAAAAGATATTGATAATAATATGAGTTTCGAGGAGGCTAAAAGGTACGACACCAATGAGTGTGGTTTTACCGATGCAACTTTATCGAGGGAGAATACTAATGAGCTCATCGATGAAAGATGATAATGGAAGCAAATCAACAAAAGACAGGTGGCCTCGATGAAACAATAGACCCATTCATTCAAGGAGAGAAGTGAAGTCGATAGAAAAAGGGTTTCAATGGAAGGATAAAGGAATTTACCGAAGCCCAAGGTTTCTTCGACATAAGACCCAACGATGTCTCATCAAAAAAGGGAATCGAAGAAACCTATCGATGTTTCACTGATAAGATGATTTATCGAATCGATTTGGGCCTCGATGAACTACAAAAGGGACTGATCGAAAGCGTTGTTTTCATCGATAGAAGGTATATCAATGAAACCAAAGGAGGTTCCATCGATGAAGCGGGGCTAACAAAGAGACTTCGGTATCGGTAGGATATGCAATGAGTGCAATGAAGAATAGTTCTACCGAAATGAAGAAATTGAAGAAACTGGGGAAGGTTTCATCGATAGAACAGTTTGAGAAAGGAGGGTGTTGAAGAGATACTAAAGTTATAGGCCCATAGCGGCAATTTCATCAAAAGATAAAAGGTCGATGAAACATAAGAGAGTTTCATCGATATAAAGAGGGTAGCGAAGGAAAGGGAACACCAATGAACCTAAGAGTGACTCATCGAAAGCATTGATTCCAACGAAAGAGGATATCGAAGAAAGCAAAGACGGTTTTCATCGACGGGAAATGATGTCAATAGAAAAAGTGTTTCGATGGAAGGATAAAGGAAATACCGAAGCACAAGGTTTCTTTGACATGAGACCCAACGATGTCTCATCGATATAAGAAATGCTGGTAAACTTCAAAAAGGACTCATCAGAGATAGTAATTCCATCGAAAAAAGATATCAAGGAAGGTGGAGATGGTTTTCATCGACGGGAAAAGGTATTCGAGGAGATATAAAAAGAATAAGGTCGATTAGACAAGAGGCAGTTTCATCAATAAAAGATATCAATAAGGAAATAGGTTTCAAGGAGGCTAAAAGGCATGTCTCTGATATGAGTTGTTTCGCCGATACAACTTTATTGGTGGAAGAAGTATTCGGTGAGACAATAGATCCATTTATCGATGTGGCATTGATATCGATGGACGAAGAATTTCGATGGAAAAATAAAGGAGTTCACCGAAGCCTAAGGTTTCATCGACATAAAACTTGATGGATATCAGATAGGAAGCAGAGAGGAGACAGCCCTAGCAACGAAAAATAGAATATCGATGAATGAAGGAAATACGTGATCGAAGTGATATTCGAAACAAAAGTGTTAGTTAACGGCTTATGTTGAGAAGCCAATATTTAAAATGGATGTTTGTCTGAGTATCTATATGAAAATACAAGGGCAGGAAGAGGAATAAATAAGGGGTTAAAATAGAGTCTGGGCAAGAGAAACATAAGGGGGTGAAAGGAGGAACATGCTAATGACACCTTAGGACACAAAAACAAAAGATTGATGCCTTAAGGTGGCACAGACAGGAGATTGATGTCATCGGCTCCCAAATTGGCCAACTCATCCACTCTTTTATTGCCCTCCCTATAAATATGATTGATTATGAACCTATCAAAATCTTTGCATAGGTCAAGAGCTTTTGATAGCAAATTATTTAGTCTCCAATTAGGCATACTACCTTTCCTCAAAGTATTGACAATTATAGTTGAATCTCCTTCAATTTCCAAGTTCTTAACTCCTAGTTTCCTACATAAATGCAAACCCTCAACCAGGGCCATAAGTTCTACCCAATTGTTGGTGTTGATGCCAACCGAAGAGGCAAGGGTTGCTAGTTCCTTGCCTTCCCAATTATGAACAACACATCCTATCCCTGCTTTCCCTGGGTTGCCACGGGATGCCCCATCAAAGTTTAGCTTCATCCAACCTTCACCTGGGGGCTGCCATCTGCATGCATCCCTTGATCAAAGACTTGCAATAGGACCAATGCCTACATAGGGAGGAAAGGATAAGCCTTCCCAATGTTTTTTCATTTTTTCATCCCAATAAGTGATAGAGGCATTCTTCAATGTGCCTGATGACATCGGTTGTTCATGAGCTCAGTGATAGCTGACTCTATCCTATTAATGATTATGGGCACCTCTAGCTTTTCATTCTTAAAGAAACGTTTATTTCTCTCCTTCCATAATTCCCATGTTATGGAAGAGGGAAGAGTTGTCCATAAACCTTCAAAGAGACAGCCATGCCTGAGGAGAGGCCATGCCTTGAGCATTCCAAAGATGGTGTGGGGGAAGGCTACAGACCATTCAAGTTTGTTGGTGAACTAGATCCAACCTTTGTGAGCAAAGGGGTAGTTAAGGAGGATATGATTAGTGTCTTCCTCATCCGCCTTGCAAAGAAGACATCTGCTAGGGCCCTCATACCCCATTCTTCTAAATTTGTCCGCAGTTAAGAGCTTGTTCTGAACCGCAAGCTAGGAGAAGATACCTGCCTTAGGTAGACAGTATTTATCCCAGCAAAGTTTCAAGGGAAGCTCAAATCATAGGTCTTATAAATAATTTGGAGATGAGAGAGTACCCATCCTTGGAGTTGTATTCTCCTCTTAGGGAGCCATCCCAGACAAGCTTGTCCTTATCAAGACCTAAGGCAATGTTCCTTGATTTGAGAATTGCCATAAGTTTTTGTTTATCCCTTACAGGGATATCCTCATCATCCTTCTCGATCCATTGCCAACCGACCCCATCTGCTGAAGGGGAGATATAGTTGTTTAACAGGGGTCCTCTATGAGATTCAAGAAGGATACGAGTAGAACCAAAGTCATGGATATTATCAATAGCCTTATATCCACCCCAAGAATCCGACCAGAAAAGAGCTTTATCCACGGACCCCAGGTTCCAAGTAAGTATGTCTGAGATAATCATCCTGCAGTCTAACATAAAATTCCATAGGCAAGACCCTTGGGGAGGGTTGGTTTCTCTGAAGATTTGGATAGGATTCCCTCCATTAAGGTATTTGTGGTGCAGCAAGTGAGCCCATTTGAGGTGGGGGGTTCTGAAAATCCTCCAGACCAACTTGGCACCCAAGGCTTTGCCCTGATCGCTAAGGTTTTTAATGCCAACTCCTCCTTCTTCTTTAGGTTTTCATATCTTTTCCTAGGATATGAGTGATATTTTACGATTATCATTAGCACCTTGCCAAAAGAAAGTCTTGAGATGCTTATAGAGCTCTGCAAGTTTAGAAGAAGATAAATGTTGACAAAAGAGCTGGTAAATGGGCATAGCTGACAAGAACAATCTAACCAAGGTTTCTCTACTTGCAGATGAGAGCCATTTTCCTTTCCAAGTGTTAATCTCGGACTTGATTTTATCCACCAAGTTGTCCCATAATTTTGAGGGTCTTCTACCCTTGTCAAGGGGAATGCCTAGGTATTTGCAAGGAAGAGTTCCTTCACTAATCTCCAGGACATTGATGATCACTTTTCCTAAGGACGGGTCTATGTTGAACATAAAAACTGCAGACTTGGCCTGATTCACCTCTTGACCCGAGGCTAGCATATAGGAATTAAGGATGCCTTTGAAGGCTCTCGCTTCCTTTACACTTCCCTACCCAAAAAACATCGTGTCATTGACAAATTGCTGGTGCCTAAAGGGAGGGAGGTCGTTGGTAATGGGGATTCCTTAGATCCCACCTTCCTCTTTGGCCTTAGAGATGGATCTACCTAGGGCTCCTGCCATGATGATGAAGAGGAATGGAGACATAGGATCTCCTTGTCTGAGCCCTCTTGAACTGCTGAAGAAACCTTTCGGGGAACCATTAACCAAGACCAAGAATTTGGGGGTGGATATACATTCAAAGATTAGGTTGATCCAGGATTTGGAAAATCCAAAGGCCTCCAAGCATTTGCATAGGAAGCGCCAGTCAACTTTGTCATAAGCTTTGCTTATGTCTAATTTGACTAGCATTCTTGGAACCCTATTGAGTTGGATCGAATGAATGGCCTCTTGGGCTATAATAACCCCATCATAGATTGATCTATCTGCTACGAAGCCGGTTTGTTCTTCACTAATGATAATGGGGAGAAGATGTTGGAGTTTGGCTGCTAGAGTTTTGGTTAAGACTTTGTACAGAGTGTTGCAAAGGGCTATTGGTCTGAAGTCATTAAAACTTTCAAGATTCTCTTTTTTAGGGATGAGAGCTAAGAAGGTATTGTTGATTTCTTTGAGAATCTTACCAGAGTTCCTTATACCTTCTAAGGCATTTGTGATCTTTGTCCCCATAAAACCCCAACATTTTTGGAAAAAGCTATTGGGGAAGCCATCCGGACCCGGGGCCTTGTCAGGATTCATCTTTATAAGGGCAGATTTAACCTCCTCCTCAAAGAATTTCTTTGACAGGATTTTGTTGTGGTCATCGTTAATGAGTTTAGGAAGAATCTTGATAATATTGAGTTGTCCTCTGAGGTTGGAGCCTTCAATATTGTTTAAGATTTTATCAAAAAACCTTACTGCCTCAGAGGCATCATCATCTGGTTCAGACAGGATGGAACCCTGACAATTCTTAATTTTAGAAATTCGATTGACCCATCGCCTCTGCTTAGTACTATTGCGGAAAAACTTAGTATTTCGGTCCCCATCACTCAACCAAGTCTCCCTCGATTTTTTTTTCCAAAAGATCTCTTCATTTGAGAGTGTCTTTTCATACTCAGAGAGTAGAGCCTTTTCTTCGAGGAAGAGATGTTCATCCATCCCCTTCTCAAGAACCTCAACGTTAACATTCTTAAGATCATTTTCTATTAGAAAATTTTTATCGAAAATATTTCAAAAATTAGTCTTGTTCCATTCTAAGAGCTTCCTTTTGATAAGTTTTAACTTGCATGTGATAATAAACATCTTCAAACCAAAGAAAAAAATGTTGCTCCACCAGTTCTCAATTAAGTTTAAAAAGTTATCATCTCTGAACCACACGTTCTCAAATTTCAAGGGACATTTTTTAGGGGAGTGGTCAGATAATATGATTTGTTGGAGTGGGAAATGGTCAAATCCTGCTAAAGGGAGGGGTTCTACATTCAGGGTAAAGTTAAGCTCCGAGAGGCCTCCATGGATAAAGAACCTATCTAGTTTCTCAGCAATGTTACAGAAACCAAGCCTTCTATTGTTCCAGGTGAAGGCATTATCTGTCGTCTAGATTTCCAACAAGGAGTTCCTATTGATCCAATGATTGAAATCTACAGCCGCTGGAGGAAGTTTGTTGCTACCTCCTCTTTTGTCTGCTACCTTAGTGATAGCATTGGAATCTCCCCCAATGATGCATACATCATTTGGGAAACTTCTGAGGAAAGACTCCAGTTCCACCCACACCTTAGCCTTATCCCTATTTTGGATAGGACCATAAACGTTAATCAATTTAAATCTTATGTTATTTTTATAACTTACTACTTCTCCTCCCATCCAATTTTGCTTAATCTCTAAAGGTGTAAACGAAATGAATCTAGAGTCCCAGATGATGGCTAAGCCCCTTGAGGCCCTTGTAGCAGGGGAGTCCTTTAGCTGTCTAACGCCTAGTGTTTTCTCAAAAAGGGCTAAATCAGAGGAGTTCATTTTGGTTTCTTGGATTAACATTATATCTGGTTTAGAATCAGAGATGCAGTGCTTTAAGATGCGTTGTTTATTAGGGGCATTCAGACCCCTAACATTCCAAGTAATGATTTTCATGGCTCTGTGGGGAGGAACTTCCCCTCCCCTGCATTAAAAGAGAAGATATTTTAGACTGACCCTTGGCTTCTCCATCCTTTGATCTTAGTTCAGCAAGGGATCTCCTACCTCTTCTCTGACTATGTTTAGCACAGTCAGGAGAGTTTTTGCTTCTATCAGAGCTGAGAATGCCTAGAATATTTGGGTTATCATTTTCTAAGTTATCTAATGCTACAAAGAGTTCATCTATTTCTAAATCGACTCTAGTAACATCCACAAGATTTTTGAGCAAGAAATCCCTTTGTCTTTCCAACTCCTCATCATCACAAATTTCATCAATCAATAGGTCCATGAGGTCATTTACTACTTCTTCCCCTACAAAATTGGCAATGATTTTAACTTCCCTAGCCACTCGATCATTCTCAGATTCTACACTTGGAACAGAAATAGCCTTCAGAGATGGAGGGAAAACCTCTGTCTCCTCAAAGCCCTCCATACTTGAGACTAGAGAAATTGGTTGACCCTGCAAGGATGCCAATCCTGGATCTGGGGAAAGCCTATCTAGCTTTGTTGATTGCTCAGAGGCAATTTGTTCCATTAAAGGGGGAGACCCCAAGGGACTCAGTCTCTCTGGTGGAATGAGAGAGCTAGATGATGAAAAATTTGTCAGGTCGAGTTTCTCTTTCTGGGGGATAACCTCATTTATTTTACCATCTTCCAGATCTCGATCCCCTAGAAGAGAGTCAGCTATAGGTGAATTTATAGTTAATAGTGAAGGAAGAGGGGAGCGAGAGGTCTTAACAAGGGAGCTATGAGGATATAGGTTAGAGGTAAGATGATTAGGGTTAATATCAGTCTTATAGCCCTCTAGGGTAAAACTGATAACTCAATGATGAACGGATAGTACCAAACCGGTATTGAGAGGGGGGGGTGAATCAGTACAAACAAAAACACAATCTTAAACTGGTTTGTCAGCAGATAATGTGATAATGTGCATTGAAAGACAAACAGTAACATCGGTCTTTAAACAGAGTACAACCGGCAAAACCCAGAATAACTGAGACAAGCATAAACTGGTTGACACTTATCTTCTCATATAATCTAACACTTCATTTTCATTTCACCCTAGTGCATGAATAGGTAATCTACCATCAAAGGATATATAAGCAGCTAGATCAACATGATTTACCTTCAAACACATATCACTCAAACCATCACAAGAATATCACCACACATAGCACACAGATTTTTTTCACATGGAAACCCAACTGGGAAAAACCACGGTGGGGATGAATACCCACAAGCTATTTTGACCTCTTTAGACGTCCGCTCTGTTAGGAGCCTTGTCCGGCTAAAGACAGATACAATAGGTTCTGTTAGGAACCGATCCTATGAGGGATCACCCGGTTAAGGGATGGTTAGAATACTCGATTAAGGGTTAAACCCTGTTAAAGGTTACCTTGTTAGAGGATTTCAAGAACTCAATGGTTTTGAGTCACCCTGTTAAAGGATTTACAGCAAGCCGATTAAAGCTACCCTGTTAAGGTATTTTCCTATTGTTGAGGTGGTTAGAGATCAACAGGTATTGCAATGATCTGGTAACAACACTCAATGCCAATGCAAATCTGCTTTAGCTCCTCTTCACCTTCTGCACTTACACTCTACAGGTATCACTTCTCTCCTCTGGTCTGGCAAGAATCACGTATCTCTTCTCTTGGATACACACACAACTTTTGCCAACAACCTCAGAAAGAAACACAACATCGACCTTATAGGAAAACAGATAGGTTGGTAGCATAAACCCTAAACCCTAAACCTGTTAGGTTAAGGAATTCAAACAGTTCAATCCTGACCGTTGAGCACACTGCATTAAATGCAACAATCTTGATCCAATCTCAAGACATTCTCCATCATTCATTTTCCACTGATTTCATGGCGGCTGATAACCCATCACACGTTATCACCATTTAAAAATTTCACACATTCCTGAGGTAGATGGGAACAATGTCCTTCATGCAAGATCCTTCACGCGCACAAGGTTGATGTGGCAACACGATCTGTTCTTCGTTACAATGCCAATTCATCACATAAAGTCACCGATTCAGCCACACGGGCTTGAAGCACTTAAACCAAAAACCTTGAAGTTGAGACTACCAACCGGTAGTCATACGAAGCTTCCATGTGTCGGTTCCCATAACCATATGTCGGTTCACCTTGAACAAACACACCGCTTCACTTTGGCACAAATGTCGGTTCATAGTGTTATATCGGTTCTCTTCTCTTCATCATATTGACATCAATGACAACACACAATGTCATTATGTCCTCATATCGGTTTACATTATGCCAACAAAAACCCCCTCCTTCCACGAATCTAAATGGAGCGCCATTAGACTTGAGCAACGATACAGGGAAAGGTTTCTCAAAGGGGATCTTCCTTGGCATAGAATCTTCGAAGGGACCATTATAAAAGGGTAATTCTAGGTTTAAATAAGATTTATCACATTTCAGAGCTATAGGCTCTAAAGATTTAATGTTAATATTGATTTTAATGATTAAGAGTTGGTTAAAGAAGCTTAGGGCTGATTTTTTTTCTTCTACAAATTTACCTATTTTGTTGCCTATTATTCTTAAAAAGTCATTATTGTGCAATTCTACAGGGAATTTATCAAGTGAAATTGCTCTATTAACTGTGCAGGATTTGAATTGAGATGGGAGAAAGAGAGGTTGCCATTCCCAGCAATCAAACCCTAGACCTTTAAATTTTAATATATCCTCATAAAGAAATGAATTTCTAAGATTCTAATTACCACATTCAATAGCTAAGAAATTATCAGGAAGGATGTCAATTCTTACCTGGTTATTGAAGGAGGATGACACCCAGTTAGCAATTTTTTCTGATGGGATCCCCCAGCCTTTCCACCGAGCAAAGATCATTCTATCGCTACAGTGCATTTGATACCTAGCCTGAGTATAATTATCAATTTCAATGACCAACCTGTTAGGAGAAGCTGGGGAATTTGAAGGTAGATCTGACATAGGGTGCTTTATTTCCTTAGAATTGTGATGGCCAAAGGTTTCCATCTCTTCTGATTTTGGTTTATATCCTTCCTCGTGCAGATGATGGACCACTGACTTTGAGCTTATCATGGTGGGTTTTCTTAACCCTAATTTTATTATGTTTGCCCCTGATACTACATCGTGTTGGGCTCGAGAAAATCTCGCCACACGAATGTATGGTGAATATGAAACACTGCCTTTGTTAGGGTAACAATTATCCATAGAAGCCTTTGAGATGGTAAGAAAATCCTCTCTCTGCTGTGATAAAGGATTTTCATGTCTCTTTAATGGTGCCCTAGGGTTCTGTTGTGTCCTGCTCCAACCGGGTTAGCTATCATAATTGAGGAAGATGCCAATTCACCTATATTTCTCTGGCCGAATGGGGGGCACCTTGGAACCCCGGCAATCCTTTTGCATATATCATTAAGCTGTAAATTAATCAAATTTGCTCATGTAGCGTATGATTGAGAGGCATTCAAAGATGCAAATTGGTTTGAGGTGCCCACAACATTTTTATGGACCTTATGTAAGTTTGTTCCGCTATGCCAATCACCACTATTCCTCCCCTGCTTTCGAGGATGTTTTGAGGATATTGTAGAAATGAATCTGCTTTTCACATAGACGTCTGTTGTTCGCATTTTCGCTATTATACTATAATAATTATTATTATTATGAATAAGCATTAAACCTTATTAAATAGCCCTGATTTGATTTCAACCCCTAAGGACTATCATTAGGTTTGCAATTACTATTAAGCTTACATAAGTGTTGTGGTAGAATTAAATTAAGGTTAGGGCTACTCATACTTAGGGTGTAACTAAATATAAACAAATATGAATATAATCTAATATTAATGTAATATAGTATAAGTTTTAATAATACAATTTAATATGATATAATATAATATAATATAATATAATATAATATAATATAATATCATAAATATCAATAATTATTAATAATTAGGGTTACAATTTGGATAGGGTTAGGGTTATGCATACTATTTTAGATTAGGGTGTAACTAGACACATATAAACAAATATGAATATAATCTAATATTAATGTAATATAATATAAGCTTTATATTAATGTAATATAATATAAGCTTTCATAATACAATAATATGATATATTATAATATAATATCATAAATATCAATGATATAATATATCAATTATCAATATAACATAATAATAATTAGGTTTACAATTCAATTATAGATAGGGTTAGGGCTAAGTTGGGGTTACATTTAATAGAATAATACAGAGGGTCACGAATGAGATTGGACTAATAAAAGTAAGGTTCATGATTAATATAATAATTATTATGTAGTAATAAGAATATAATAATATATTAATTATATATTTTACTATTTTGTCTTGTTATTCAGGTTAGGGATTAGGTGGCATTTCAAATAAGGTTAGCATGTTTAATATATGTATTTTTTTAATTAAAATTAAATTGCAAAGTTATAAATGGTTAGTATTCACTTATGTTTAGAATTAGAGCTTAGAATAAAGGTTCAATAATGACAAGTTATTGTTGGTGTTAATTTGCATTTATTCAAATAGAGTTGATATTTAAATGATTTTTTCGTTTACAAGAAAAAATTGTGTCTAAAACATCTTAAACAACTTTGACCATCCTCTAATACATATTCATCTTAATAATATATTTCAAACTTGTACACAAACAATCCAACTAAAGGTGCTTTGAAGGAGATAAATTTTGAACTTGTTGATCAAGTGGAAAATGCAAAGAGGAAAGTTTTATTCGCACATTGCAAGTAATATAAGCTCCTATCGGCAGTACACATTGCACCTTCCCTAGGTGCAACCGCTAGTTATTTATTGCTCCATCAAGACATCATAGCTACTTTGAATTTGCATCTGTAAGATTTTCGTAATTATTTTTTTAGAATATTAAAATCACTTCATTATTTTATTTTTATTTGTATTTGTGGGATAGTGGGCGGAGGGCCTATTTTAATTTGTAAATAAATTAATGAATTTTTTTATTAAAATTAGATAGCAATTGAACAGAAACGTTAATAGTATTCATTTTTTTATA